>NW_019266107.1:221541-223552 GCF_002742605.1 Olea europaea var. sylvestris
TTTGGCGACTAAGCCGTGATTTTAGCCTGACTAAATGTTAGATCAAGAAGAGTATAGTACCTGTTTCATGGAGCTTCTGGGCACTAATTCTGTCCAAAAAAAGCATTTCTTCATCATATTTTTGGAAAACAGTGTAGGATTCCCATTTAGGACAACTTCTTCTTGATGAAGATGAAAATGGATCATCAGTGCCTGATTGATCCCTATAATTAATTGAACTTCTCCATTCTGATGAATCTTTCGATGTTGATCCAATGGTCAAAGTGTCCCCAAAAATATCTTCTTCTTCTTTTTCTTGCATTAATTTCTTGCTCATTGATTTGGGTGGTTGAAAAACCAAGAAATCTTCTTCTTGCTTGAAATTAATCTCATTTTTCTGCTCATCTTCGACAATTTCACTGCCATACTTTTCTGGGACACAAAATCGGTGGACATTGATTCGAAAAAGGTAAATGATCAATGATGAGACTAGGGTAGAACTAGTGCCATAAAATAAATAAATAAATGAAAATAATTTTTTATTTTTGTTTTTTCAAAAATGATTTTGGATGAACAGGTTGGCTGAAGTGTTAAAAAATTTTATATTTTTGATTTTTTATACAAGTGGAACATATCTCGAGTAGTTCCTGATTTTTCTAGTTGAGTCGGCTTGTCCGATCCGCATCTCATGAGATTGCTTATGAGCTAGATGTAAATTTTAGAACTCAAAGTCTGCACATGCACATATTCTAGGTACACAATAGTGGACAACAATGTACAAGACAATGAATAAAATCTTTTCTTTCTTTAATCATTTTCGGCATGTCTTCTAGCGAGGATTCGACTGCACTCAATAATATTAAAAAAGAAAAAGAAGGTAAGATCTTGTTTATTATTCTATTTAGCTCCTATTTGGTAGTAAGTCAAAGTCAACAATTAATTTTAACTATATATTTTATGGTACCCACAATTTTTGAACCATATATTTCATCAACTTTAATGAAAATTTGTTAAAAATATGATTTTAATCCCCACCAAACAGGGGCTTAGTCATGTCTAGTACCAAATATCGAACATAGACAAACGAGTATTTTCCAATCCATTGTAAGTGAGAAATGAATTTGAATTTGCATACCTTGATGCCTCTCACTATTTGCCTCTAAGTTGTTGCCAGATTCTGATGTGGGGTTGTTGTCATCATTGGCTTCAGAATCACGAGGAGTATCAGTATCAGTATCTTCTACAAGAATCTCTTCCTCAAATACCTCTTCATGTTCATCAATACTCGCAAAACTTTCTCCTGAATCCAAGTTCTTCCCTTCTGAGATTTGATCCTCTTCGGCCACAAACCTCAGTGTTTCACTTATATTTGCTATCAAATGATCCTTAATTTCGTAGGGCTGATGATCAGTACCATAATATTCATTTTCTACTTCCATTTCCATTTCCTCATCAGAAGTAACGTAGAATTCATATCCATATTCCTGATTCCTGCAAGAAAAACAAGTACAAAATTATATACACGACCATTTGATTCTAGTCCAGTTCGGTCCATCACACGTGCAGACTTCTGGCCTGTATCGAGTCAGAATTTGACCGAACCGTGCCATATTCAGCCCTTTACAGAATTTTTACTAATGCCTGGTGGAAGGAGAAATTAGGATGGACGGAACTTAATTTTACCTTCGTGAAAATGGATTTCCTCCGAGGAAGATGAAAAGCTTGGCAAGGAAAATGGAAGTAAAATAGAAGAAAAAGGATAGAAGAAGAAAAGAACTCGAGACATTGTAGAATAGCCTGGCTATTGTTTCTTTAGGACATTGCATTTTCTTAATTCCTTTCGAGGAGATGAAGTCTCCAATTATCAATCCCTTAAACACAAAGCAATGCAAAGTGGAGTCTACAAAAGTGTGCTTTAATTGCTTTTGTAATTTTCTTTGTTTAACAAGATGGGCTTTTTTCCTTTGTCCAAAAAGACTATTTTGACCTATAATTTGCTTTTATAAAAAAAAAAAAAAAAAAAAAAAAAGGT
>NW_019266107.1:224525-279265 GCF_002742605.1 Olea europaea var. sylvestris
AAACTCAAAACTTCTACCCAAATGTCGGCTGAACATGATCCTCGAGTGTAACTTCTAAAAGAATGTTTTTGTATAACGTGTAACTCGTCTAAAATTTTTAATTCTTGAAACTTTAATGAACTTTAATTATTGAATGTTCAACACGTCTTTTTTGTATTTGTTTGCTAGTAGAACTTTTTTGGTTAACATCTTAATGATACGACGCGTAATTTTTAGAGAAATTTGATAACACCATTATTTTCAAAGTTAAGTGTTTGGTAACAACTTGATCTTCATCTTATGTTTCTTACATTGTCATCTTCAACCATTCAATTTTCTTATCCTGATTATTGCTCATGAATGGATATTATGCAATATATCGTTATCGAAGAACCATTAATGCATGAAGAGTACTGGTTTAGAGGTAACGTGATCAAATGTCATTAATTTTGATAAATAAATAAAACAAAGAAAAAGGAAATCCTTATGACCTTGTCCCAACAACCCTCCATCCGGAGAATATATTTTAATCCGTGGAAAGTATATAAAGAGAGTTGAGATCTCGTCTGTATTTTGACATCTTATTGTGTTTCTCATCGATTATAATTCAATGAATCGCATTTTGTGGTCTGTTGCTCCATTTAATCATGATCAATCAATTTATGATTCTAAAATTGCGTTGATTGATAAAATTGAAGTCACGATTTTAATAAATATTCGATCAACTTATATTATTGTATTATCTAATTCATGTAATAGATCACATTAAAAAATTCTGGCATATGAGTACATGTATGTCATATCTCGTATCGTTATCTATGTTCATGAGGTAAAGTATGTCACTTGTATGTGAACTTTATGAAAATTTCTGTGACTAATAGCGATTGTTTTATGACCATAAACAAGAGTCAGTGACCTAGTTTATTTCATTAAATAGCTTGTATTTAGAATATTTACCCTACATTAATTTAAAATTGAAATGGTATTTATATGCTCATTATTTGGATGGATTCTATGTAATTAGATATTATTGTGCATTATAAGATGTATACATACGTGGCTTGATGCTGACGTATGTGATCCTGAATTGATATATGTGATATTTATCTATACAATATAATAGAATGTTATGTGCAGAAGGTCTGTGATCATTAGTGTTCATGTTTTGTAATTTAGTATGAACATGTGACTTGAGTCTAATTATCATGTGAACATGATTGAGAAACTGTGACATGCATTTTTTGTGACCTAGAATTGGATTTGTGAATGAGATTACTTATATTGATTTTGTAGAAATGGGATACATTCACAATTTGTTTGTTGAATGGCACACAACTATCATTGGTGTTGATCGATCGTAATTACGGGTATATGAAACTTGTGGATACGGTTATGATAGAGTTTGGTTTGGATCCCACTAAGGTAACCGTCACAATAAAGTATGTATTGAATAGTGATCTTCCTTCGATCATAATCAAGAGCGAAACTAACTAGTTGTCATACATGGTGTTGAAGGATATGAATTGTGATTTTCCACATATCTAATACATATTGAGGTCACAGCTGTAGATAGCTAAAAATAGCTTATCATGGTATTGATTGGTGTACAATCCAATGAACAAGAATTTTCATTTCTAAATATATCATCAGACCTATGCAGAGCAATAGTAAAACCATTAGGTGATAATTTTGAAGATGAGGTCATGGTTGTGTCAGTCGCAGATGCTAGTAATCTAGAGAAATAAAGGATTTTCTGTAACAAAGAAATTTTAAGCTGAGTTTGTCCTTTTATGCAATCTAAAATATGTTTGAATATGTGGTTTTTCGATCAAACAAGAAAGACTATCATTTCAATTGTTCACATGACGAGTGTAATTGGATATGTAGAGAGTGACTATCATGTCAAGTGTTCATATGATGAGTGTAATTGGATATTTAGAACATCAAAGTTGGCCAAAACTAAGATGCTTAAAATTAGACATATTGCAGAAGATCACACACATGCTTCAAACATTGTATTAGGTTCCTATAGGCAAGTAACAAAGTAGGTTGTGTCATCTTGCATCAAATACAACTACACATCGTCACGCACTGTATACACTCCAAATGATATACGTAATGACATGCTGCATCGTATGGAGTATCATTGAACTATGTGAAGGCTTGGAGATCTCGAGAGAAAACATTAAAAATGATTAAAGGTGATCCAACTAATTCATTTAGTAAGATATCGAGATTCTTTTCCATGTTGCAGTAAACAAATCCTAGGATGATCACATGATTAGAGCTTGATGGTTAGGGTAGGTTCAAATATTGATTCAAGGCAATAGATGCATCAATTTGGGGATGGGAACATTGTAGGCCTATAATTTTGGTCGATGACACGTATCTAAATGGACACTATAGTGGGATTCTATTCACGACTTTTACACAATATGCAAATAACAGTATATTCATACTTACTTTCAAAATTGGGGATAATGAGAATGATAGTTCCTAGTTATTCTTTTTTTTTTTTAAATTGAAGAAAATCTATGGGGATAGAGAAAGGTTGTGTTTTGTATTCAGATTGTCATAACAATATCAACAATACAATTAAAAATGTGTATTCGGGAACATGTCATGAGATTTGTTCATATCATCTATTACAAAATATGAAATCACGTTACGAGAACTTAGGTTACTACATAATGCAAACATTCAATTTAGTTGTTCGCTCTTATACCTTGTCGGAATACAAATATAACTTGCAATAGCTCGACGAAATTAATGAGAAGATAAGGGGTTACCCGATAATATCTTACATATTATCTTCAATCTGTATTCATATACATACATTTATTACGCTACTGTAAAATATATGATATGAGTCATCATTTTTTGTTTGTAGGATAGTGTTGGACCTAAAAGTGGTCATGATTCCGCATGTCCACAAACTGATATTACACAATGACATCGAAATAGTGAAGTTAGTTAATGTGATCAAAAAATCTATGATAACTAGCTTATTATAGCTTTGTTGGAGTTATTGCGACAAATTATATAGTCTTTGTTTTGCAAATATAAGGAGACCGCACAAGACACTTTTATGACATTGTCAAGAAAGTATGAGAAGCAAATGAGAAAACAATGAAAAATATGAAAAATTTGAGGGTAATGTCAATTGCTGTAACCTTCAAAATCTCCTCTATGACCCACTTATTATTTACAGATGTTGAAGTTCACATGTATGACACGGATTACATGGTTTGTTACATCTATGTCAAATCGTTGACATGAGAAACTGTAGTTTTAAAGTTGTGATTGTGTCCTAAACAATAGCCGTGACAACAAATTTGTGACCCTGATCAATTTCTATGTGACTTGCGTTTAATTATTTTTACAACAAATTCATATATGAACTATAGTATGTAATATTTATTTTATATTTGTGCAATGTAAAAGTAGTTTCGCTCATATCCTACACTTTATTTATGTGACTTGTTGTGCATATAACTTGCATCACTAATTGCAAGTTTCTCATGTTAATAAGGTTATGTTTGTAGTTAGTAGCGAAAGTTCATCTTTCATTATTGATATAGAACAACGTACATGCACATATCGGATGCTTCAAGTTTATCAACTACTATATCCATACACTTTGAATGTGATTGCAAGTATGAAGAATGATCCATATGAGTACTATTCATACTGTTATACAAGAAAAACATATAGTAATACTTACTAAAAAACAATATTTTTTGTCGAAAATCCAACCAAATAGATAGAGCCTAAAGATTTACAGGACATAGTTATATTAGCACCTAATCAAAATCGAAGTTGTGGAAGGTCCACTGAGAAGAGATTTAGATCAGCATTTGAAGGAAACATAACTGTCCAATGCGGACGTTGTCATAGAAATAGAACTTGCAAAACTTGATTCTATTATGTCAGAGCCAATTGAAAAACAAAAGGAAAAAGAAATCAACTAATGATACACCTTAATCGTAATGCGATGATCTATTTATTTTTTCATTCATTATTTATACGTAATGTTTGACATAAAATGTAAGAGGACATATATATTGATTCAAGCAATATCAGTAGAAACTTCAGATTTTATACTGATAAGTGTTCTTTTTTGACTTATAATGTTCTTTCCACTTGCACACAGTTGTAATGCAAGTGAATGTGATAGATAGACTTCAAGTTTTACTGACATGTAACACGTGTAACCTGTGACCTTTCATATACTAATGTGTGTCCAATATTTAATATTCAGTTACTTGTGCTGTGTAATCTTTTGTTATTTTGACATGTGAGTGTACTGTCACATGTGAAAACCTATTTGTGACCTGTGTTATGACCAATATACAATAAACTGTGACCTGTGTTGTGATCATTATACAATAAACTCTGACTTTTACTAAGAATATGTAACCTTTTACTGTTATGACACGTGGGCATAGTGTGTCACATGTGAAAACCTATCCGTGACTTGTGCTGCGACCATTATACATAACCTGTGACTGTGAACTTTTGCTATTGTGACACATGGGTATATTGTGCCACATGTGAAAATCTATTTGTGACTTGTATTGTGACCATTATATAATGAACTGTGATCTGTGTTGTGACTATTTAATACGAATTTGTGATCTTGAGCAATTTTGACTTGTAGATATAGTATGACACTTATGAAAATATGTCTGTAACTTGTGCCGTGACCATTATACACCGATATGTGACCATTTCATTAGAATTTGTGACTTGTAGTGTAACCTAGTTTCAGTTGACAGTATGTGGTCTACGATATGCAATAAATCATGTGGACTATGATATATAATAAATCATTTCGAGATAACATAAATGAAGTAATAAAAAACAACTACTTAAATGAAAATTAATTAAAATTCCAAGTAATGGGTACATATGTAGTACAAACTACCATCCAAAATACATTCTATATTTCCATCTATTACTATCTCAAACTGCATTTCAACTATCACTCTAACAATTTGTTGCACCTTCTTTATTGCCTTTTTGATTTCCCGATGTTTAAATAACAAGGATGTTTTATCCAATCGTGCTCTACCTTTATCAAATTTCGTCGACATGGATCCTATGCCATTACGTCGCATGTGCTTAGCATATTTAATCACATATATACCACAGTCATGTCTAAAAAGAAAGGTTTAATTGCATGTGCTTCGTCGATATGGAATTCAGCATATAGTAGTATGTTTAATTGTAAACCGGTGGTCACAATCTTACCAATTTTGCTGTTGCGGAGGGAAAAATCAAGCGTCATCTTCAACTCCATGGAATCATCAACATGAGCATTTGAATCTTCTTTCTAGATTCTAATACGGATCAAGATGAGCAGGATCATTTTGACAAATGGTTCGATTTCAAAATGAACCTTGACATCATTGTATGTCTTGACTGAATTGAATATAAGTAACATATGCTTCTCTATATTGAGCACCAAAGGCAATCACGTCAAAATCTTCAACTAGTACGAATAAGAAGTGTTCAACAACCTTCTTATAATCTCTCGAATATAGATATGAAATATTAAAATACAACGCACCAAGCATAGAAACATCCTCATTTGGAATGTCGCTCATAGCAAGAAATGGTTCCCTTACATTTTCATGTGTCACAACCTTTAACTTACTGAAATATTTGCTTTCAAACATGACAGGGTCTTCTCCAGCTATTTGTATCGACATTGTCGAAATGTCTGAACCAGGTCACTAAACAAAACTCTCAAGGTGAGAGTCTTACAAATCTACATGCTATATTAAACTACATTTCCTTTTCATTGAATTGTTGAACCTTCCTGGACAGGAAACAATGTATCAATTGTGACTGTATAACAATTTCATCACATTCAAAAAAGTGGGCAAAACATGTTCTTTGAAGTATAAGTCGTTGGGCTTCATTTAGATTCATTTTGAAGTTTGTAAGCATACCCTTCGTGGGTGTAATTGTAATTTTACTAGGAAACTGACTATACTCTGGTATAAAGAATCTCCATGCATGCATGTTGGTCACAAATAACAAATAACATAATCATTGATCGTAAATAGATAGTCAGGTCACAAACAATTGCAACAAATATGTTTCAAATCCCCTTCTTTAGTTCATAAATCAAAATTACACAATAAAAACAAAATCACTTTCTACAGTTCGACATTTCGATTAAAATTATATAGTCTAAAATTGAATTCAAAATATGTCATAAATGAAAAATATATTGTCCATACTTTTTACCAATCAATTTCAAGGTTGAGAAGTATGCTCGAAATGGAAAAAAAAAATGAACAAAATAAAACTTATTTCCTTCGCGATCGAAGTTATGGTTGATCGTGTGGATTTGTGTCTTTTCGAAAGAGAATCTTTATGTATTTCATCTACTTTCCTTTTACCTCTTCTATCCGAGACCTTTCTTTCTGCTCCTCGATCAAGTCATTACTCTTTGAATTTATTGAATGTTGCTTTCTCAGAGAAAAGTAGAAATTGATGGGTGTTTATATATTGGAAAGACAATGAGCGTCGATGGCTACCGCGAGTACACTAGAGAAGTATCAATAGTGAATGAAGATGAGGGTTGAAAGGTTGCGATATACAGATTTGGTGAAGAATGAATGAATGTAGGTAGAGATTTTCGAAATATATGTAAGTGAAGTAGTTTTTCTTTTTTGAAACACTTAAATCACGGGATATGGTTATTAATTATTATGGGGTGTGATAATTGTTGCTAATATTTTTCTTGTTATAGAGCTGGCCTATTTGGTCCTTGTCTCTTAGTTGTTTGGGCTTTCAAGTCCATCAGGAGATCATTTTTTGCCTTTCTCCTTTACTTTGTACTTTCGAATTTTGTGTGATGCAATCAATACTTCTTAATGGTGTGATTAAAACAATTCTTAATAAAGCCTCTAAAATTATGAAATCATCACTCCTTAATGTCGATAGAGCTTTAAGTATTAGCTATTTTATTATCTGCCACAATAGCTTGATGGAGTCCCCATTAACTTACATTGAAGATAATTTTGTTTTAAATCATGATTATTTTTATTTTTGTGGTACAATTTTCAATCTGTAGATACATTGGAGATGCTCTTATACTAAGAACGTTTACCATCGTATGGAAAAAGAATAGAAAACATATTGTTACCTCTCTAATTTACTATCCCTACTAAAAAACAGTTTTTCACCTATGAAAAATTACCAACGGATTGCATTCGTTGGTGATTAGAAACGGATTATTCGTTGATAAAAGTAATTCACTTTTAGCTACGATAATTAGCAACGAATTTTTCGTTGGTAAAGATGATATCTCTTTACCAACCAATATTCCATGCTTAATATAACCGTTCAATAGTTGGATCTTCCTCCAACGGATATTCCGTAGGTGATGTACTAAATATTACCAATGGATTGCATCCGTTGGTAAAAATAATTCACTTTTAACTAAGTAATTCATTTTTAGCTACAATAATCAGCAACGAATTTTTCGTTAGTAAATATGATATCTCTTTACCAACGGATATTTCGTGCCTAATATAACCATTTAACATTTTGATCTTTTACCTACGGATATTCCGTTGGTAATTAGAAACGGATTATTCGTTAGTAAAAAGTATCTATTTACCAACGGATATTCCGTGCCTAATATGACCGTTTAAAATTTTGATATTTCAGCAACGAACATTCTGTTGGTAATTAGAAACAGATTATCCGTTGGTAAAAATAATTTACTTATCCCACATCGGAAGTTTACAACAATATATTTGTAGTTGCTCTCTATAAATTTGTGGTCCAATAAGAAGTTAAACAATATTTTGGCCTTTCAATTCGTTGGCTAAAAATTAAAAAAAAATTATAATTATTAAATAAATAATAATAATAATAATAATAAA
Source organism: Olea europaea var. sylvestris (assembly GCF_002742605.1). NCBI lineage: Eukaryota > Viridiplantae > Streptophyta > Magnoliopsida > Lamiales > Oleaceae > Olea > Olea europaea. The sequence continues at coordinate 232,412 of NW_019266107.1, forward strand.
TATATAAATAATTTTTTTTTTACCATACGGTTATTTATAACATTGATTTTTACTAATTGTAATGGTAGACATTTATCAACTGAAAGTCCGTTGGTATTGGTTAAGACTTTTACCAACGAAAATTCCGTTGGTAAAAGATTCACACTTTACCAACGAAAAATTCGTTGGTAAAATGTTTACTCTTTACCTACGGCACAATCTATTGATAACTATCAGCGACCCTCAAATTACCAACGGATTTGTTGTTGCAAATATTCCATTGATGAAGATTATTAGCAACGGATATTGAGGCTTTAAGAATGAAAAATCAGTGCCCGAAACTCTATTTTTTAGTAGTGTATCTCTCACACCTTCATAAGACAACATACGGAGCAACTACTCCTAGTATACTGCAAATTGATAGTCAATAACTATTTACAAAGTTAACTTGTTAACGAATTGTTTCTTGTTTTCTAAAGACTAATTATGTTTCTTGATAAGATTGGCATATCTATGTCAACAATTAGATAAGAGGCTCCTTGGCTATATTTACTAAAAGATTTAGCCCTGTTTGATGGGACTAAAATTATATTTTTAGTATATTTGGATTAAAGTTGATGAAATATATGATTAGAAAATTGTTAGTCCTATGAAATTTGTGGTTAAAATTAACTATTTAATTCGATATATATATATATATATATATATATATCAGGAATTGATCTAATGAGTATCGGTGACGTGTCATATCATTTCATTGGTTGATAAAATTTTGGTGTGTGTTATATATTTATATAAGTCTATTTATTATTGTTTCTTTATGTGGGATTTTATTCTTAATTAGCCACTATTTGATTTGAATTAAAATCAAATTAAATTTCAAGTCAAAGTCATCATTTAATTTTTAACCACGCATTTCAAGGTATTCTCAACTTTTCAACAACAAACATTTTTTCAAAGATCGTTTTTTTTTTTTTTGAAATTTACTAAAAATCTGATTTTAGTGTGTATAAAAGACGCGAACAAAACTCGATTAGATCTAGTATGGACCATAGAAGAATAGTAGTGTACTGGATAGCACGACTTCCCAATAGCTTGCTTTAGTATTTCTAGTCTACTTTATGTAGCAAGTGTAAAAGACAATTTTACAAAATAGATAAATGTATCACTTTTATAAAAACTTTAACTTTTAAATGAAACGAATCAAGATTATTTAGTCAAAGAATTTGAGCGAAGTTACACAGGTGAATATGTAAATATACATATATAAATATGAGGTTAGGATTGAAAAAATGGACACTCAAAAGGACTGGCGATAAAATCAAAACAGAAGTTGATGTCATGAGATATATTCTTGAGGTTTGGTGAGCATTTTAACCACTCTTTGTAACCTCTCCACATATTAAAAATAATGAGTATCCAGGAAACATCTGAATTACTAATGTAATCATCAATGGATTATCAAATGCACCATATAATTGGATCATAATTATTTAAAGTACAATTAGATTATAATTAATGCATGGTTTCAATTAATTAATCCATGCATATGAGTTAAATATTGACTATAGTTGTGATATTAAACGATAATTTGCGTATAATTATATAAAACTAGTGAATATATATCCTAAAACTCCATGCTCTTATCCCTTGCCCAAACCCATAAAAGGAAAATATTTAATATTAATAGTCGCAATTGGTAAAAACTATAAACTAACACAATGCCAAATTAGATTTTTTTCCTACAAATACTTAAAAATCTTTCTATAAGAAATCTGCATATACATTTACCGATATAATATTGACATTTTACATAACAACCAAAAATAGCTACCATGAAAAAATATCATGACAACATCTACTAAGTAGCTGCTGTAAAATCTAAATAAAATGTCACTATTATAAATTTAAACTAGAAAGGGTTCAAATTTGCAAATTAATGGGAGGGTGGGGGGTGTTTTGCCATCAAAATTGTTAAGCAACTAGAAATTTATAAGAATGATACAAAAATCTGTAAACATCCTTAAAAGTATTAATAGATGAGAAGAAAATATGCAGCAAAAGAAACAATTAATTGATTTACTCAAACGAACACGTGTTTAGAAAAAGAGAGAGATGACGAAAACAGGTGTCAATATAATATTCAAGATAATAAGCAATATTCCCATCAGATAAAGTACTGAGTTGATATAGATTTTTGGTGGGTAGAAATGGTTGAAGGTGGTTGGACTATGCCGTTGAGAAAATTCCTGTTTACTATTTCTACTAAAGGAATTGTCACTTTTGTCCTCCAAAAATGTCATTTTTCAAGGTTTTCTAGAAAAATATTCAAAACCCTAATGGCAAATATGGTAATCCAAATCTAGTTCTTCTTCATGGACGGTCTTTGTCAATATGTTAGCTGTAATTAAAAAGAGCAGCCATGGAAGCTTCTTCTTCAAGGACACGCAGGCTGCACCAGTTTATAATCAACCCTTTTTCATCCGTACTTCATTTCTTTTTCAGAGAATTTATAATTTTTCGGACTAGACGAGTTTTTTTCAAGATAGACAACGGAAAATGGAGGAAAATCTTCCTCCTGGATTCAGGTTTCACCCCACAGATGAAGAACTCATCACTTATTATCTTTGTAACAAGGTTTCAGAATTTAGTTTCACTTCAAGGGCTATTGCTGATGTTGATCTTAACAAGTGTGAACCTTGGGATCTCCCTGGTACGTGTTTAGATTGTATTTGATTGATTTAAATATCGATAACTTTTTCGAGTTGTAGATGATTTCATAGAAAAGTAAAATTCTTCAAATGTTTTTGTTCGAGTCTTCCATTGAGGAGGCGAGGAGTTTGGCATAGATCTTTTCAACTTATTATGAACATAATATGAATAAACTCGAAGCTTAGAGAATCTAGTATATATTGCAAGAGTTTCTCTTTTTAATTTTTCTTCCTTTGTTAGATAAAAGTTGGTCTTTTGTTCGACATGATGAACAAATGCATTAGGTTTTTGATAATGTTTAAAAAAAAAAAAATTAATATTTTATTTTGGTTTTTTCTGAGTTGATGAAAATAAACTCAAAAGGATAAAATTCCAAAGCCATAAAAGGTTTTTTTTTTTTTTTCCAATTTTAAGTTTAATTATTATTAGATTTTTAAAATCTTAAGTTATGAATACGATAAATTTATAATTTATTCAAATAACATTAGATCATATTCTTTATTTTTAGACAAAGCTGCATTCACAAATTTTATTATCAATGGCTGACAGCCATTTTCTGACACCATTGTAAATTTAGACGGTCAGAGAGAGTAACGTTATTTATTTTAATTAAGTCTTTAACTCCTATAAACCTTATTTTTTATGCAAAAACGTACTGCAGCCAAAGCCTCGATGGGAGAAAAAGAATGGTACTTTTTCAGCTTGCGAGACCGTAAGTACCCGACTGGATTGAGGACCAATAGAGCTACAGAAGCAGGTTACTGGAAAACAACAGGCAAAGACAAGGAGATTTATGGTGGTGGAGTCTTGGTTGGAATGAAGAAAACCCTAGTTTTCTACAGAGGTAGAGCTCCAAAGGGTGAAAAAACCAATTGGGTTATGCATGAATATAGACTTGAAACCAAGCTTGCCTTCAAACCTACAAAGGTAATTAATTCTAATTAATCTTTTTCGATTTAAGCACTTTTCCGACGCCGATTCTCACCATATTTTAAGAAAAATTTGGACGGTTGAGTAGGTAGGTCCCTTGCAGTCGTAATATTTTGACTCAAAATTAGTTAAATTACCATAAATGTCATTCTTTCAAAATTAGTATATTAAATGTCAAAAGGGTATAAATGTAATTCTGCAAAATCTGATCAAAAGGTGCGGTTGCCAAATTACTGTACAAAGATAAAAAAAAATTTTAAAAATTTGATGAGTATCAACCCAGACATGCACTTAGAAAGTATAGTTTTCAATTGTGACTATAATATTGGTTAATCCTCGTATATATTTAGACGAGACAATTGTATTTTACGTTGCAACTCTATTTGGAAGAAATTTGAGTCCATTCCTCTTTCTTGTTCTATTTTCTAGCCCTTAACTTATTAATGTTGTATTTTATCCGTGTTCGTAAATTACAAAGAAAAAATGATACTAATTAGGTTTTTTAAAAACTATAGATTGAAAGAATCTACGAAAGGGTGAAGGGACGCAAAAAAAACCCACCTGCTACAAAGAAGTGAGGTTCAATCACTCAGTCCCACAATAGTTTATCCATGATTCTGATCAAGATTTATGGAATCAAGAAACTAGCAAAATATGTGTAGTTATAATTACATAATCATCAAACTTTTATGGATAAAAATGTTGATTTTGAACAATATATTTTGATTCTCAGGAGGAATGGGTGGTATGTAGAGTCTTCCAAAAGAGTTCAACAATGAAGAAACCTCAGCAAACACCAGTCTCACCTCAATCCCAAGAATCCCCTTGTGATACAAATGCAATCATCAGTGAGCTTGGGGATATCGAATTACCAAACATCACCGACAACGTTTCCACCCTGCAAAACTACAATGGGCCGGGGCTCGATCATAACATGAACTGGATTAATGCTGCAGCAAACTCTCTGCAGCCACCACTAACCAGCTGCTGGCCACTTCTAAGCTCCAATCTTTCGATGAATTCTTTGCTTCTTACAGCATTGCAGCTTAGGGGTCATCAGCAGCAGCATGGCGGAAGCACAAGTACTGATTACTCATCATTTATCCCACAAGGGATTTCTTCTGAATTTGGAAATATTGATATCATGGCTTCTTCATCTAGGGTTTCAGATTCTGTGCAACAGCTGCAAACGCAAGAACAGCAACAATATGATGTGGACTACCAGACCTTGGTGAAGGTTAATCCAAGTGTCACTGCTAACTACTTGTAAACTTTCATGACTTGTTTGGTGCGATGGACTTTGCTCGACAGTAATAATATTCATTGTAATGTTGGTTCATGTCGAGTACTACATATCCAACAAACTTGTCAAGATGTATCTTCTTTCTGTCAGTTGTATTTAGAAGGAATGGGAAGAATATAGGGATTGGTGGGGGCTTCTTACATATGTATTGTAACCCAAGGAGATATGGGCGAAGTCCATTCCCCAAATAAAAATCTTGTTTTCTAATAATGATAGTGTGATTAGCCATGATGAACTAGGGACATCCCTAGCCTTTTGATACTCGATTTCTATGTTAGTAGTCCTAGGTAGTGTTGTAAAATGCAAGCATATTTTTCGCATAAACCCACATATGCTTGATGCGTTTTCAAAACACCTCACATGGAGTATGGGCACTATCTCAACCAATTTCGCCGAATGCATATCCATGCTTAAACTCAAAAATGCACATGCATTTGTGTTATAAATTATATAAAAATTAGCCTAGCAATTTCCAGCTTAATTTTGTAACTAAGAAAAAGCAAATTAAGCCCACCAAATATCAAATTAACCCAAGTCACTCGAGCTCATGAATTATATACAGTAATATTTAGGGTTTTGACATTTAAACAATCAAAACAAATTTTTTGCGAAGTCACAAACTATCTACATCGAGACCAAGCCTCATTCATGTGTCTGTCTCTAATTTTACTAACAAGTGATGCTAATAACTAACAATCTTGGATTGTTGATGGTTATGATGATGAGGAAAAGGTTAATAATGATCATATCCAACCATCTATAAAATGTAAAAAAAAAAAATTTGAGTTGAAACAAGAGAGTCCGATGAGCATATTTTTACATTAGATGGTATGAAAGATAATTTAGATAAAGAAGAGTTAGAATTAGGCCCTTGTTTGAACCTCATTCTTTTGAAGGAATGCATTTTTCAACAGTATTTCAACATCATCTCAACTACACATTTTTCAATAAAATAATATTACATATAAATTCAAAACTTTTCCTTATTTTTTAACCACACATTTTCCATCAATACATTATTCAAAAATTCATTCTCTCCCCCAAAATGGGGCTTAAACAACGGCTAGATTTTGATAAATAGTTGGACAATATTTAGGATTTTTTTAAAGTCGATGTTTGAGTCTAATCTAATTGAAGGAATTTATTACCAAGTAATTGTAACATTTATGATTTTTTTTTTAAATCGAAGAATATGTATAAAGTTTAAAGAATGCATTATTTTATTTATTTATTACTTTAAAATATTAAAAATAATATTAAAAATTGATAAACGCATAATTACGCATAGGCAAGAATATTCTTGTAATGCTTGATACTCAGTCAAAAAGCGTTGTCACGCATTATGCTTTTTAGAGCCTCGTCTGTATTGCATTTTTCGATAAACCATGCTGATTTGATATGACACAAATTGGTCGAGCACGATTTTAAAGACACAAATTATTGTCACATTTACAAATTTGTGACTTATTAATTAATTAAATAGGTCAAAGTCGTAATGACACATAATTTATGGTCATAGTCATATATTAGTCACAAATCACACAAGGTGACAATTGAAAATACACAAATTGCTTATCATATTTACAAATTTAACAGCAAATCACACATTTTTTTAGGTTACACATTATTTATTGATCATAAGTTATTCATTTTTGTTCACAATTATCCAACTAATTGGTCATAATCGCGCTCTTCTTTCCACCCCGCTCAACCCCGTAAATGCCGCTGCCATTTTACCATCACCTTTAGCACAAAGATTTGTACACAAATGTCGCACCACCTCACAACCATAACCATTACCATTACCGCTACTATCACCAGCACCATTCACTACGATAAAAATGATCTTTTACAACACTAAAACGCAACATTCATTAATTGAATATTCTTAAAGGTGTCTATCACAACATTTTTAACGGGTGAATGTTGTTATTGGTTAATATAATTGAGCTTTAGCAATATTTTTTTTTTTAAATGCATGTTCCTAATGTCATATTTTGCAATGTTTATTGAATGTTGTGAAAAGTTTCATTTTTGCAACGTTTATTGAGCATTGTTAAAATCTGGCTTTATAGCAACATTCAATGCATGTTGCTGAAACTCGTACTATATAGTCTTATGCAACGTTTACCGAGTGTTGCGCAAAGTTAACTTTTTTGCAATATTTATTGAAGGTTGCAAAAAGTTTCATTTTTCAGAACGTTCAATGATTGTTGTGAAAACATACAAAAATTTTTACTTTTTGCAACGTTCGTTAAATGTTGCGAAAAGCTTCATTTATAGCAACTTTCAATTATTGTTGGGAAAAATTTAACTGTTTACAATGTTCGTTAAATGTTTCGAAAAGTAGCTCACAACCCAACTAAAATTCATCCGGCCCATAAAAAGAAAACAAAACCTAGTCCTTAACCTACCTTCTTTTCTTTTCTTTCATTGAATAAGTCTTCGTCTTTGCCTCTTCCTATTGATTCATTTCAATAAAATCTTCTGCCTCTCTACCTCGTCTGTAATGCAATTGATCTTTGCCATGGACGGACCCACATGGGGTCATGTGGGGTCAATTGACCCCACAAAAATTTCTATTTTTATTTTTAAAATCTATAAATTATTCGAACCTATTTCCAAACCCTTTTTTTAAATATGTAAATTAATCAAAACGTTGCCCATTGTCAAGCCCATTATTGCTCTTCACTTGTCCAACTCCAAGTCACCAAGTCCATTACCATTTTCTCTCCAATTCTTCAAGTGGCAGGCTTCTTATTATTTCATATGCATTCAGACGGACTTTTCCGTAAAGCCTCATGGAGAGAAGAAATGAAGAATCAACACAGAGAGTACGAGATTGCTAATTCGCCATTCATATTTTCGAATTTTCTCTTCTTGTGCTAATTTTGTGATTTTTCTTCCATCTAGGTAACAAATCTATCATCTACTTTTGACATTTGTTTTTCTTCCATCTAGGTAGCAAACTAGGGTCCGCTCATGTCTGTATTCATTGGATGTGCCTTTAGTTTTTTTTGTCAATTTAAGCCTTTAATTAGTTGTTTTTAAATTTGAGATTTGCAATTGTATTTCTACTTGTTGAAAATATATGTACTCTTGTCCCTTAATCTCTAGTTTGTGCCTCAAGCCCTCGTTTATCTTGATATTAAAAATGTGTTTTGAAGTTCCGTGGTCGTGACCTCATTTTTCCCTCATTTTAACATGTAATTTGTCATTTTTTCTTAATTCGAAAGTGATAGAAGGAAAATTAATTTAGAAAGATTGATACGTACTGTGTACATGGTGAAAAAGGGAATAAATAATTTGAAGCAGTATCATAGTGGGAGTCAAGTTATTGGATTACTTTGTTTATATTTTGATGTCTAATTGACATGGCCTTAAGAATTTTAATTTGGCTCAAATTACTTATATATTCACTAAATCTGGCATGTTTAGGCGATAACTATCATACTGAAGAGAGAAAATAATATTCCAATGATGAAACATGGATGGATGGATCCATTTGTATAGCTACCAAAAACTTGTCCACGATAGAAATTTTGATATGTTACGAGATTGGACAATGCTTTTTAACCTTCACTTGTATATTTTAGTTGACAGGTGATTGCAGAAATATACATTGTTTGTTCAAAAGAAATTATTATTAATTTCAAATTTAGACATCATTCTCAATTTCAAGTATTGGCTTTCTCTAACTTGATGATCTAGGTTTGTTTATGAAATTAATTATTGTCTATTACGATTTATGAATTTCATATTGTCTTTTGATGAAAAATGAAATATGGTATTTGTTGGCCCCAAAAAGTGCGCCAACAGATGCCGGTCCCACCCGCGCTTGCGTGGACGAATGTCCAACACGCTAAGACACATGGACGGTCTAAAACGGGCAGTTTAAAGGGGCGTGGGAGTAGCCCGACGACGCGGGACGGTGACGTTCGAGATCCGGCGAGTTATTCGTAATCCGATTGTACAATAATTACCAACCGGTGCTCGTAGATGTATATGTAAAAGCGTATAAACTTGATTTATGTATTGCAAGTCACTGAGAGAGTTAAGTAAGTGTAGTCTTTAGTATTGATTCTTGCATTAGCCTTTTGACATTATACAATGGGGGTATTTATAGTGATACATATGGAATGGAGGCCCTTGGATGAAGTGGTACGTGGCCTCATCTCCTTAGTTTAAACGTCTGTTCTTAGGCACGGGATTTGACTTGCTAGCTTACGGAGTATTTATTGCTTGTGCAGGGCCTCAACGCTAGTGACAAGACTTGACCTTTATACTTATGACAGACATTCCATCAATCATTCGAATAAGATCTGTGCAGGCGATCTCTTGGGAGAAGTGACAATGGAGGATGTTTCCTTGTGGTTGAGGCTCGCGCATCGACTTCGGGGCTTCGTCCATTCGAGGACCTCAGCTACAACCAGGAGCTTCCACGCCTCGGGCCTCGGTTAGAAGCAGTTCGGATAAAACCCACCTCGGCAAATGTGGCCACCTCGGCAGGAATGCCACGTGGATCAGGGTGAGTGGGCCACTGGCCCAGGTGGGTAGGACAGGTGTGACAACGCGCAACAATAGTCCCACGAGTCTAAGTATAGATATTTATATCATGGTTGGAGTTAGAGAAGTTTTGCTGTAGGTGTATGATGAAGAAGCCGAGGTGATTGGGGAACCGAAACCTGCGAGGCTTGAATGCTGAATGGAATATGAAGAAGCCGAGGTGGTTGATAAACCGAGCCTGCGAGGCTTGAATGATGAATGGCATATGAAGAAGCCGAGGTGGTTGGGAACCGAACCTGCGGGGCTTGAATGCTGAATGGCATATGAAGAAGCTGAGGTCTAATGGTAATGATTATGCTTTGGTCTCTGTGCCAATGATTTGATGTTTTGTGCTTGTTTTCGAGGAACGGTAGCTAAACCGTTACAACTTCCAAGGCGCTGGCGCCGACGAATTAAAAATGCAATTATGAGCGCAGCTGGCGTTTCTAGAAACAGACGCGCTGGAGAGATGCGTGTGAGTTACGCATAGATTGGAGGCGTAGGATTTCAAAAACTGTTAGAATTCAACGCCTTAGATTGGATCTGTAACGAAGGGCTCGGATTGACTGAGATTTGATCTGACGGGTGGGGTTCGTCTTGGATCTTTATAAAAGGTGAGAAAATCCCACTTTCCAGAAATTTTGAACACTTTGCATTCTCAAATTCTCTCAAGTTTCCCAATTTCCGGCGTCGTGGTTGTCTGCGATTAGATTCCGACCGGTCTCCATTTGTGTTGAACTGTTTTAGGTATTGTTTGCATAAAACACAGTTGTTATTTTTTGTCCTCAAAAAATGGAGTCCACTTCGAGTAGGGAGCTTGTCACAGTAGCGTCTTTAGACCATGGGGTAGGTCATGGGGGGACGTCCGAGGTGGATAGGTATGCCATGGCCGAGGAGGATGTGGATTATACCCAGGAGTGGAGGGCTTCTAGAGTGTCCTCAAACATGACGGGGAAGAGGTTGGGGGAACTTAGGGAGAGGTACGGTGTGCCTCATCACATAGAGATGTTAGTCCCCAAACCGAACGAGCGGGCCTGTTATCCGAGGCCTAGCTGCGTTGCCGTGAGTGAATATCTGTTCAAAGCAGGTATGCGTCTTCCTTTGCACCCCTTTTTTAGGGCGGTGCTTAGGAAATTCATGCTGTTGCCGACCCAGGTTCTACCGAATGGGTGGAGCCAGCTGGTCGGCTCGTACTTCCTGTGGAAGGAAGTGTCACTGGGGGAGGACATGCCTCTTCATGTCTTCATGACCCTGTTCCAGCCCCGGGTAATTGGGAAGGAGTCAAGGGGGTGGTACTACCTCACGCCTTAGGGGGCTCACGCACCATTTGTGGTGGGACTTCCTTCCTCTATCAAGGGGTGGAAGGAGTCCTGGTTCTGGGTGCGAGGTAAATGGCAGGCAGTGGAGGGTGACAAAGCCCTGTCATGCACAGTGCCGACCCAGTACTACGAAGCTCGTGAGTCTCCCGACCTCTGCTTGTGTTTTGAAATTAGAGTATTTACTCGTCTAACTGTTGAAGGTTCATCTTTGCAGATAGTAGTACGAGGTTCGAGCTCAGCAGGGAGGAATTCGAGGTGATAGAGGACATTTACAAGAGGCCTCTGAAGCTTCGGCACTTCGATCACCTGATTGATAGGAGCAGATATTTCTTGGACTTTGGGCTGATGGCATCCAGAGGTATGGGGCTCCAACACTTGATGTTTAACTTGAATGTTTCTTGTGCTGATGCTAATCTATGGTGCAGATAAATTCAAGAAGAGGGAGTACCCATCTCCAGACATGGCCTCCATCTTGAAGGCCACTTCTACTGCAAAGGCGAGGCCCCTGAAGCCCGGGTCCAGTGGAGCAAAGGAAGTACGAGGCAGGGTTGAGCGCCTGCCGAAGGACTGCACTCCTAGGACCTTGGAGGACGCATCTACTCAGAGGCTAGAGAAGCCTAAGGAGCCTCGGGGCAAGGAGAAAGTCTCTGAGGAGACTAAGAAGAGGAAGCTGGTGCACATCTCCAGCTCAGCTGGCAAGTTCGGGACTTCAGTGTCCCATAGGGCAGAACAGACCGGTGAGCCAAAGCTCCTTGCTGCAGCCTCTAAGGCCATCAAAATGGAGATGGTAAGAGAGGTGGAGGCTGAAGAGGCCAGAGTAGAGGCTGCAAGGCGAGCCGCAGAGGCTGCCGAAGAGGAGGCGACGAAGGAGAAGTCGGTCCGGGAGAAGGGGAAGTCTCCTAACTTCCTAGCTGGGAGGGAGGATGAGCTGGCCCCAGCCTTGGTGGAGGCTCTCCCTGAGGAAATCAGAGGTGCCACCGAGAGCTTTTACAAGTTCTGGACGGAGAGGTGGCAGCTTCACGCCTCGTCTTGTGATGCCACCGACCTCACGAGGGCATTGGTGAGCCAAAGTGCCCGGACCTTTGGCCTCGCGCTGGAATGCAGGGAGGCATTAAGTGAGTTCCAAACAAGGACTCACGCCTCAGAGGGGAAGGCTGCTTCCCTTGCAGAAGAGGTCAAAGCTGCTAAGGCTGAGGCCGAAGAAACCAAAGCACAAAGGGTTGAAGAAGCGGCGAGGCTCGAGTCTGCGTTGACCCAAATTGAGGTCCTCAAGAGGGAAGTATATGAGTCACAGTGTGAGGTGGCCTCCTTGACAAAGAAGGTAGAGGTCTCCAATGAACACCAAAAGGTGACTGTTGAGGCTCTGGAGCAGGCGAATCTCGCCTTGGCAGGCGCTCGTGATGCCAATCAGTTTCTCGAAGGGCAGGCTAAGTGGTATATGAACGACGCCTCGGCTTCCAGAGAAGAGGCCCGAACTGCAGCGGAAGAGGCGGTGAAGGCATACATCACCAACTTCCATACCACAGAGGAGTACAAAAGCTTCAGCGCGTACTGGAGGAACTTCGCCTATGCCGAAGTACTGGAGAGGGCGGAGGAGCTTTATCCCAACTCGGACTTGGCACAACTCAGGTCCGAATTTGTGGATGAGGCTCCTCAGACCCCAGCTGAGGAGGTGCAAGGTGACGAGGCAGCTGATGCTGAAGCCCCAAGTGCTGAGGCAGAGGAAGTACTACTGATGCCCAAGTTGCTGAACCCCCAAGCGTGGAGGCGCCTCCTCCATCCAGCCAGGCTTAGATTAGGTTTCCTTTTCAGTACTTTGTGTAATGGCCAGAGGCCCTCCTTTGTAATTCCTTTTGAATATTAATACAATGCTTTTCTTTACTAAGTGTTGTTCCTTATCCAAGTTTTTGTGCCTCGTTAAACAAGCGGACTAGAAGTTGATTAAAGCACACTCTCAATAACTTTAACTTGGTATCCTAACATTAACCAATCGACTGTATGAGCCTTGGACTTAAGTAAATGAACATAACTATGTGAGCCTCGGATTTAAGCAAATGAACATAACTTAAGGAGATGAACTGTGTGAGCCTCGGACTTAAGCAAATGAACATGACTTAAGGAGATGAACTGTGTAAGCCTCGGACTTAAGCAAATGAACATAACTTAAGGAGATGAACTGTGTAAGCCTCGGACTTAAGCAGGACTTAAGCAAATGAACATAACTGTGTGAGCCTTGGACTTAAGCAGGACTTAAGGAGATGAACTGTGTGAGCCTCGGACTTAAGCAAATAAACATAACTGTGTGAGCCTCGGACTTAAGCCAATGAACATAACTTCAGGTTGTGGCTTCTCCCCTCGGCGTTCAGCAAGCGAAAGGGAGGCATGTGCTGGAGCCTCGGAGTTCAAGCGAGGTGGCCCAGTGGTGGGTCCCGAGCCTCTCCTCCGAGGTTACGACGCATCTCAGACATGGTGGATAGTGCAGCCATGTTGAGGCTTCTCCCCTTGGTGCTCAGCACAGCCAAACGGGAGGCATGTGCTAGAGCCTCGGAGTTCAAGCGAGATGGCCCAGTGGTGGGTCCCGAGCCTCTCCTCCGAGGTTACGACGCATCCCAGACATGGTGGATGGTGCAGCCATGTTGAGGCTTCTCCCCTCGGCCCTTAGCAAGGCCAAAAGAGAGGCATGTGCTAGAGCCTCGGAGTTCAAGCGAGGTGGCCCAGTGGTGGGTCCCGAGCCTCTCCTCCGAGATTATGACGCATCCCAGACATGGTGGATGGTGCAGCCATGTTGAGACTTCTCCCCTTGGCGCTCAGCACAGCCAAAAGGGAGGCATGTGCTAGAGCCTCGGAGTTCAAGCGAGGTGGCCCAGTGGTGGGTCCCGAGCCTCTCCTCCGAAGTTACGACGCATCCCAGACATGGTGGATGGTGCAGCCATGTTGAGGCTTCTCCCCTTGGCTCTCAGCACGTCCAAAAGGGAGGCATGTCCTAGAGCCTCGGAGTTCAAGCGAGGTGGCCCAGTGGTGGGTCCCGAGCCTCTCTTCCGAGGTGACAACGTAGTATAACGATTTAATCAACGAATTTTATTGAGTTATAGAAATATTACAAAGGCTGGGAAAGTCATCCAGCATGATACAATTCACTGATAAAAGATTCTGAGGTGTTCAATGTTCCATGGACGGGGTTGTGCCTTGCCGTCCATGTCTTCAATCCAGTAGGTTCCAGGTCGGATTTCTTCTCTGATCTTGTATGGACCTTCCCAGTTCGGTCCCAGGGAGCCGGAACCGGGTTCTTTTGAAGATGGAAAGACCCTCCTGAGCACAAGATCGTTGATTCGGAAAGACCTCTTCTTGACTTTGGAGTTGAAGTACCTTGTCATCTTCCTTTGGTAGGTGCCTAGCCTCAGCTGGGAGTCGACCCTCCTCTCCTCAATGAAATCGAGGTCTAGCCTCCGAAGCTCGTCGTTGGTCACTTCACTAAAGTGCAGACGCCGTGGAGATGGGAGTCCGACCTCCACGGGGCTCATCGCCTCAGTCCCAAAAGCCATGAGGAAAGGGGTCTCCTCGGTTGGGGTCCTGGTGGTGGTTCGGATTGCCCAAAGTGCTTGGGGCAGCTCATCAACCCAAGCCCCCTTGGACACATCAAGCCTCCTTTTCAGGACGTGCTTGATTGTCTTGTTTACGGCTTCAACTTGGCCATTGGCCTGTGGGTGGTGAGGCGTAGAGAAGTGCTTCTTTATGCCAAGATCTTTACACAGTTCTCTAACCTTCTTGTTATCGAATTGCCTGCCATTGTCAGACGATCGAGTAGGGAATTCCGAACCGACAAATGATACTCTTCCATAGGAACTTGGAGGTGTTTGCTTCTGTGATTTTTGCCAGTGGTTCAGCTTCGACCCACTTCGTGAAGTGATCAATGGCCACTATTACAAAACTTGCGCCTCCTCTACCCTTTGGTAGAGGGCCTATGAGGTCCACACCCCACTTTGAGAAAGGCCAGGGGCTGGAGACCGCAGTCAGATCCTGTGATGGTCGTCTTTGAACGGGAGAGAATCGTTGGCACTTGTCACATTTTCGCACAAATTCGAGTGCATCCCGTTTCAGGGTAGGCCAGTAGTATCCTTGCCTCAGTATTTTTTGTGCCAGAGATAGGCCTCCAGAGTGGTTGCCGCACACTCCCTCGTGGACTTCTCTTAGTATGTATGTAGCCTCTTCTCCTCCGACACATCGTAAGAGTGGAGAGGAGAAAGTTCTCTTGTAAAGAATGTCATCGATGAAAAGGAAATGGGCTGACCTCCTTCTCAGCTTGTAAGCCTCATTTTTGTCGGTGGGTAGCACCTGGTCTTTCAGATATGCTTTAATTGGTTGCATCCAGGTGGGAATTCCACCGACCCACATGACATTAGGGGCCTCAGTAGAAGGCAGTAGGAGATGCTCGATAGGCACTACAGCGAGTAGCTCTGAATCCTTGCTACTAGCCAGCTTCGAGAGTGCATCCGCATGAGCATTTTCGATGCGGGGAATCTGTATTAACTCGAACTTTTCAAAGGATGGAATGAGGCTCATCACCATTTTCAGATAGGAGGCCATTGTTCTGTCTTTGGCTGAGAAACTACCATTGACTTGGCTAACAACCAGCTGGGAGTCACTATTGACGAGTAGCTTCTTTACTTGCATTTCCTTGGCCAGTCTGAGGCCTGCAAAGAGTGCTTCATACTCTGCAACATTGTTGGTAGCTTTGAACCCGAACCTCACGGTCGAGGTGAGTTTGTGACCCTCGGGGCTGATGAGGACAACCCCGGCACCTGAGCCGACATCCCCAGCCGAGCCATCTATGAAGAGACTCCACATGGGGGGTTCGACGGGCTCCATGATTTCATCCACCTTGGGTAGGTTGGCGAATTCAGCAACAAAGTCTGCTAACGCTTGTCCTTTGATGGCCGCCCTTGCTTTGAACACAAGGTCAAATTCACTTAGTTCCATTGCCAATTTCAACAATCTTCCCGAGGCATCGGGCTTCTGGAGTACTTGCCTCAGGGGAAAATTTGTAAGTACATGGATGCTATGAGCTTGGAAGTAAGGTCTCAATTTCCTAGAGGCCGTGATTAAGGCCAAAGCAAGCTTCTCCATATCGGGGTATCGGGTCTCCGGCGATAGGAGCACTTTACTCGTATAGTAGATGGGGAGTTGGGTGGACCCTTCTTCTCGAATCAAAATCGAACTGATGGCATCATTGGAGACGGCGAGATATAGTTGCAAGATGTCGTCGGGCTTCGGCTTGGAGAGGAGGGGGGCCTGCCCCAAGTGCCTTTTCAATCCTCGGAAGGCCTTTTCACATTCCTCAGTCCATTGGAATTTCTTCCCAGCCTTGAGCACTTTGAAAAATGGGAGGCACTTGTCAGTTGCCTTGGAGACGAAGCGACTAAGTGCTGCCACTCGTCCAGTTAAGCTTTGCACCTCCTTTGGCTTTTGAGGGGACCTCATCTGGCACAGAGCCTCAATCTTCTCGGGATTTGCTTCAATTCCTCGCTGGTTGACCATGTACCCCAAGAACTTGCCGGAAGCCACCCCAAAGGCGCATTTCAAGGGGTTGAGCCTCATCCTGTACCTTCTCAGTATTTGGAAGGTGTCGTTGAGGTGCACTATGTGGTTCTCTGCTTCTAGGCTTTTTACCAGCATGTCATCCACGTAGACCTCCATCGTCTTGCCAATGAGGCCGGTAAACATTTTGTTCACGAGTCTTTGGTAAGTTGCTCCGGCATTCTTCAACCCGAATGGCATCATTCTATAGCAATAGAGGCCTCGGTCCGTGATGAAAGAGGTGTGCTCCTCATCGGCTGGGTGCATGGGGATCTGGTTGTAGCCGGAGTATGCATCCATGAAGCTCAACAACTTGTGCCCAGCCGTGGAGTCCACCAATTGGTCAATTCTTGGAAGCGGAAAGCTATCTTTCGGGCAAGCTCTATTAAGGTTGGTAAAGTCGATGCATACTCTCCATTTGTCATTGTATTTCTTAACCAAGACCGGGTTGGAGACCCATTTCGGATAAGTGGCCTCCCTGATGAAGCCATTTTGGATGAGCTTCTGAACTTCTTCCTTTGGGGCCTCATACCTCTCTGGATTGAGGGCTCTCCTTTTTTGTCTATGCGGGGCGAAATTAGGATCGATTTTTAAGTGGTGGCAGCTGACCTTGGGGTCTATGCCCACCATGTCCTCATGTCTCCAGGCGAAGACGTCGAGGTTGTTGCCTAGGAAGTCCTTGATCTTTTCTCTCAAAATGCTGGATAAGCCCCTGCCTATCTTCAACATCTTTGACGGATCTCGGGGGTCGGCTGAGAAGCTCTCAAGTTCCTCTACAGGGGACGCTTGAGGCTCATGCTCCATTACGCGGGGGTCGAGTTCATCAACGATTAACACCTCCTGAATAGACGGTGCGTCAATCATATCAACATCTTCCTAGCCGGCGGGAGCGTCACCTGGGACATCCGCCATAACCACATCAGCCATGATCACGTGGACGTCCCGGGACTCTACCTTCTTAATGGAGCTCAGATAGCACTCTCGCGAACCCCTCTGGTCACCTCTCACCGTTGCCACCCCATTTTCTGTTGGGAATTTCATGCATAGGTGGTGGATGGAGGTGATTGCTCCCAATTCCTTTAGGGCCGGTCTACCCAAGACTCCGTGGTAAGCCGACCGGCTGTCGACTACGAGGAACTCCATAAAGTTCATCGTAGTTTGAGGGGATTCTCCCATCTCCACTGCCAGTGTTATCTTTCCCCTCGGAGTGATGCTATCTCCGGTAAATCCGTACAATGGAGTGGTGATGGGCGTCAACTGGTGGTCTAATATCATCTTGTCAAAGGCGGACCCGAATAAGATGTTGACGGAGCTGCCGTTGTCGACTAGCATTCGTTTGAGCCCATTTCGGGCTATGACAGCTCTCACCACCAGCGCATCGCAGTGGGGGTAATGAACTCCTTCAGTGTCCTCCTGGGCGAAGACAATGGGTGGTACTTGGTTTCTTCGAGAGCTACTATCCACAATGTAGCTTGTCAGAGGGGGGTGCTTAGCCTCCCTAGCATAATTTCTTTTGGCGTTCCGTGTTTCGCCGCCAACATAAGGGCCTCCAAATATGGTGTCTATCTCGTGGATAGGGGCCTCATCCTGAGTTTGCCTATTTCTTCGGTGTCTACGCCCTTCCCTGGGCCTCTCTGTGTCTTGCTCTCGTCGCCTTGGGGAGACATCCCTTTGACGAGGAGCGGCCGCCTCGCGCCCATGTCGATTGTCTTGCCTGGGCGGGGGCCTGTTCGCCGGGGGCGAGTTATGTCTTTCCCTGGCGGGTTCCTGCCGGGAGCGGTGTGTATATTCTCTGCAATCCGCGGTGTCGTGCCCGTAGGACCTGTGGTGCAAACAGTATCCAGGGAGCTTCGGATTAGACCTATTTCTAGGTGCAAAACCTCGACCTCGGCCTCTCCCTCTACGGGGTCCCTGCTGGGCCTGTATCTGATGTGGGTCGACGGTTGGGTTGACATCCTCATACGCCAAGGTTGGTACTGCGTTCAGAGTTGTGGTGGCCAGGGCTTGGCCGGAGTTCTCATTTCCAGATTGGTTCTTCTGGTAGTCCATGAGGTGTGAGGTCGGCCCCCTACCTCGCTGTCTCTGAGGAGGTGGGAGGCCCCTGCTTGCCCTGTTTCTATGCTCAATCAATTCTTCATTGATTATCTCCCTTCTCATCATCTCTAGTAGGGCGTCATAGGTGGTTGGGTCTTGATTCTGTACATCCCTCCAGAATAGGGTGTTCATGTTCAATCCTCCTCTCAACGCAGATAATGCTTCCCTGTCGGTGACTTGTACACAGTAGGTCATCTCGTCGGTGAAGCGGGATAGAAAGCTTTTCAAGGACTCGCCATGTGCCTGTCTCATATCTTGAAGACGCTGAATGAGGGTCTCTCCTTCCTTGCTCACTGCAAACCTCTTCAAGAAGGTAGTTTTGAACTCGGGCCAGCTTCGGATGCTCCCAGATGGTAACCTACTATACCAGATTTCAGCCGCTCCACTGAGGGTTAAATGGAATGCTCTGCACTTCACAGCTGGGGTGGCGCCCCTCAAGCTCATGTGAGTTTTGTAAGCGTTGAGGTGCTTTTCTGGGTCACCTCTCCCATCATACTTTGGTATTTTTGGCATGACATAATGGCTCGGGACCTGGGCATCTCTTAGTTCCCTTGAGAATGGCAGGTTCTCATCATCATCGTCCAAGTCACAGGACCTCTGTCGCTCATCAGAATCGTAATCTTCGGCCTCGTACCTCGGTTGTTGGTGAGAGGGTCCTGGCCGGCTCCTAGCCTCTTCCTCCCTCCTTTGCGCCCACTTCTAGGCGGGACAGCGCGGGGGGCATTTTCATGCCGTCTCTCCGGCTGTTGGGGCATTGGAGGTGGAGGCTGTGGCCTCGCCCGAGGCTGTTGAGACTGCTGTTGACTGGGCCTTGGTTTGGCAGGGCTGATTCTGTCAAAAACACTTCCTGCTCTCCTCTGTCTTGGGTCTTGCTCATACGGAGGTGAAAAGTTATCATGGCTCATCTGGACCTCGAAGGGTCGGCCAGATGCATAATTGGAGGAAATGTCAATTCCCACTTCCCTCTCGAATGGACTTTCACCTCGGCCATAGTCTGGCAAGGCAGCCCTATGACTTTGGACCTCGTCCTCTTGCTGATAGTGCCCATGGGGGGCATATGGAGGAATGGGGAAACCTCCTTGGCCTTGCATCTGGGCCATGAGCTCCCTCATGGCCAAGTTTTGGTTGGCTATATCCCTCATGTTGGCTGCCATAGTAGCCATTTCTCTTAATAGTCATGCCGTCGCACGCATCCCACCTCTCCTTTGGTGGTGGTGGAGCCTCTGTCGAGCTGCTGGGGCAGCAGGCTAGGGAGGCACGTTCGTATTTTCTCTTACCCTCCTTGGGGGAGTATCTTCGTTAAAACTCATTTTTCCTTTATCAAACTTAGATTTCTCCAAGTGGTAGGGGTTCCTCCTGTTCTCTTTCGAGAACAAATCCTTTTTCAAGGGGGGTTGCCCAAATATTTTTTCAGCAAGCTTTTACCACAAGGTTGCTCGCGGTTATGGTATGGATTCCCACAGACGGCGCCAATCTGTTGACCCCAAAGGTGAGCCAACAGATGCCGGTCCCACCCGCGCTTGCATGGGCGAATGTCCAACACGCTAAGACACGTGAACGGTCTGAAACGAGCGGTTCAAAGGGGCGTGGGAGTAGCCCGACGACGCGGGACGGTGACGTTCAGGATCCGACGGGTTATTCGTAATCCGATTGTACAATAATTACCAACCGCTGCTCGTAGATGTATATGTAAAAGCGTATAAACTTGATTTATGTATTACAAGTCACTGAGAGAGTTGAGTAAGTGTAGTCTTTAGTATTGATTCTTGCATTAGCCTTTTGACATTATACAATGGGAGTATTTATAGTGATACATATGGAATGTGGGCCCTTGGATAAAGTGGCACGTGGCCTCATCTCCTTAGTTTAAACGTCTGTTCTTAGGCATGGGATTTGACTTGCTAGCTTACAGAGCATTTATTGCTTGTGCAGGGTCTCCACGCTAGTGACAAGACTTGACCTTTTATGCTTATGACAGACATTCCATCAATCATTCGAATAAGATCTGTGCAGGCGATCTCTTGGGAGAAGTGACAATGGAGGATGTTTCCTTGTGGTTGAGGCTCGCGCATCGACTTCGGGGCTTCGTCCATTCGAGGACCTCAGCTACAACCAGGAGCTTCCACGCCTCGGACCTCGGTTAGAAGCAGTTCGGATAAAACCCACCTCGGCAAATGTGGCCACCTCGACAGGAATGCCACGTGGATCAGAATGAGTGGGCCACTGGCCCAGGTGGGTAGGACATGTGTGACAACGCGCAACAGTATTTATTTATTTATGTATTGAATTTGATCTTGTAACAGTTATGGAGAAATATTTTAAATGAAAATTCATATTTTTGATTGGAGAGCAAAATATAGTTGAAGCGAGTGTTCAATTTTTGATCCCACAATACCAAAGATCTAGCTCCATCCTTGATCTTTGCCATTGTCGTCCGTCTCTCTACCCGTCTGCATCTCTTCACTTGTGAATCTCTCTTCTTGCTGACATCTGGTGAGTTTACGTTCTCTTTCCCTCTCTCTCTTTGCATCTCAATTAACAGTGGAACTCTTATTTTTTCCATAAATTTGAAGAGCAAGGGCTTTTCATTTATATTAAAGAAATACCATAAGAATCTCAATAGAACGATGAAAGCCTTCAAAAGCAGGTATTTGTGTATGTTCTCCATTATTGGTGGCTTCTTATTGGGTATTTTGTTAGAGGACTCTATCTTCATGTTCTAATGAATTGTCAATGCTATACTTTTAGTAATTGGAAAATTTTGCATTTGCAATTTGTCCTATCAAGAATGGCTTAAGGTTTTTTAATTTATGCTTGATTTTTATACATAGTATTTTTTCTGTTTTCTGAGTGTAATGTTTCTTGATTGACCTAATAGTTGAATGCCCTGAGTACTTCATTTTAGAATACTACTGAATTGAACAATAAAGGTTGAATCTTAAACAAAATAAAATTGTTCATTACTTAAAGGATTGATTCGGTTATATTGTTTGTATAGCAAAACCTATTCTTTGTGTGTGCCTAGTAATGTCAGAGATGAGGCCTAAATATACCCTTAGTTCACCTATCCCCTGGGGAGGGGTGTTGAGTGTCCTTTAGAAATGAATGCTATCTTGGCACTTTATACTTGCATAAGTGTGGAATTGTAATATTTTTTTACCCCATGTAGGAACAAAGAACACTCGCCAATCTTTTGTTTTTCTTATGTATACACATAATGCAAAACGGCTATTTTGATGAAAGAGCAATTACAGTAACATGGCCTTGTTCATTCAATGGAAGTCTTATGGCTTGCTAGGAGATTGAACAATCCTTACAAAGTTTAATAGGTGAGGCTTGCCGTTTCTTTGGCTGTCCAAAGAGGTTTGTTTCAAAATTTAGCCAACAAGTACTCCATATTTCAGAATCAGTAGCTTCTATTGGTAATGTTGAGAAGCTATATTTTAGAAATTTCTGCTAATCTTCGGTGTATAGTGAAAAATACAGAAATTTCAGATTGTAAATTCTTGATTTCCAGAATTAATTTTTCCATTTCATCACGATCATCAGAAGACAAAGTTATTTGCCATCATGATGGAGGTTTGTTCTCCTTCGTCTGTGTATTGTGTGCGTATTTTTGGATTTGAAGCTCAAAGATTGCAGTTAAAGGCCCCATTAATTTGAAGCTAAGATAAATATACATTATCTATACTTATCATTACATATTGCTCATATTAATTACGTACTTTGGAAATAATTTAGGCTTTGTTTGTTTACTATTGTCAAATGTATCTATGGGGCTAGGCCTCGATTTTCTTGAGAATTCTTGATTGAATGCAAAATTTCAGTTTGATCTCATACAATCATTCAACGGCACTCATAAAAGTTCTCTTATGTTTTTAGGTTTCTAACACCTCTAGGCATTCCTCTTTTTCCTTCACTAGAGATGGAATTGCAAAAAAACTGTCAGGAACCAGCTGGAAACTCTGAAAGTTCGCCCTATAGCAAAACAAATCATGTGGCCAGCTTGTTTTATAAAATTTGATCCACTATGTGGAAGATACAAAACAGATTTTAAGAAGGCAAAGAGAATAAATATTCTTATATCACATTTATTTATTTATCATTTCATTATCCAGAATTAATAGTGCAGTGAGCATTAGCAGTCCTTGAGAATCTATTCTAATTTAGCATTTTTTTAGGGCGTATGGAGAATTTTACTAGCAAAAATTACGAAGTTCTGCATCTTTGTTTTAGGGTGTATGAAAATTTATTTAATTAGTTGTATCACTTTGTTAATTTTCAGATTCAAACATTGTTGGTTTGATGGATGTCTTCTCCAAAAAAATAGCAGGAGTTTAAGAATTTTTTTAAGAACGAGAATGAGATGATTCTAGTGTATAAATAAATTTAAAGATTTGTGAAATGAGTTTGATGTATGTAAAATAATATATAAATTTGACAATTTATATAGTAATTTTTTAAAAAAAAGAAAGGTTAAAACGTTAACTGCAACGTTCAACAAATGTTGCAAAAAATAAGGATAAAAGCATAGACAATATTTAAAAAACGTTGTCGAAAGGTTATTAGCAACAATCAAAAAACATAACAAAAAGGTTATTAGCAACAGTAAAAAAAGTTGCAAAACGGTCATTAGCAATATTCAAAAAACATTGAGAAAATGATATTAGCAACATTCAAAAAATATTTTCGTATCCTTCTACTCTACGACAACATCAAGATTTACAACTATGTCTGAACATTGCAAAAGGTCCTTAGCAACGTTTTCTAAACGTTGGAAAAGTCTATTTTTGTTGTAGTGATTGCCACACCACGAGCTCTGCATCACCACCACATAGATATGTAACTCATCACCACACAAACAACAGCGCACCACACATCCACTGCACTACCACCATCGCATACATCAAATAGTCCAAGCTTGTACCATTAATTAACGTTGGTCTGGAAGACGAAGTTGAATGATGGAAGAAGATTTTGACTTCACCAGCTAAAGGATGATGAATATGGAAAGCCAGGAAGTGGCATTGGAGTCAATCTAAATGGTGTTGGTGGTGCCAATTCTTTAGGTTTTATAGGTGATCTTATTTGAGAATCAAGAGCAGAAACAGGCAGTGAATAGTCGGGAAGGAGAGCCAGAATCTAGTGAGGTGCTTGAGATAATCGTGGTAGTGAAGAGTAGACACGTTAGAAGAAGTATTTTGAGGCAACGACGGTGGATGTTTAGTTGATTGGAAGTGGTAGTGGGTGAAGTGATGGAAATGGGAAGGTGGAATGGGATTATGGTTAGATTTTCTACATTAAACGGGGGAGGTACACTTGATCTTTTTCTTTTTCTTTTTTTCCTTGAAAAAAAATAAATCTTAACATCTGATTATTAAAATGGAAAATTAAAAGGTAGAGGTAGGTGTAATTTCCTCTCTTTAGAAGGTAAGCTTTTTAAGGAATCTCACGGAAAAAAATTACAAACTGCTTCTAGGAGGGAATTCTCTGATAAATTTTGTATTTATCGGCTATAAAGATAAAACTCTAACTGAATATTTGATAAGACTAATATATACAAAGGAGTAGAATAATTAACAATTTTTAAGATTTTGCCCATGTTTGATAGGGAATTTTTAGAATAGATTTGTGAATATATATATATATATATATATATATATATATATATTTAAAAGTAGGAAAAACTTATGAGTCCATGTACAAAATTATTTTATAGAAAGAACACTTGATTAAAAATGAGTTTAAAAAATGTAAACTAAACAAGGACATTATTTCTCTTTCTTAAGGCCTATTAAGCACAGCTTTTGAAAGGCTAAACAATTACTTTTGAAATCAAAAAGTTACTTTATATTTTTTTTTCTTTATTTTTTTGCAGTACTGTTGTCATATAATAATTTTTTAGGAAAAAATCACATGTACCAATAATAACAAGAAATATCCTTAAACACTATAAGAAGATATATTACAATTGCTATTTTCTAAACCTCTAGTTGATGGGAGGGGGGGGATTAAAATCAGATTTTTAGTAGATTTTGATAAAAGTTAATGAAATAAGTAATTAAAATTGGTTGTTGATTTTGACTTAGATTAAAATCTGTATCAAGCAGGGGCTAAAAATAACCACAATTTGTAACCTAAAATTTAGTCCCTATGTGAGCTCCATTAAAATGAGACTTCAAGGAAAAATGTGATTGTGAATAGTGTGATTTCTTTTGGAGAATGTAAGATTAAAAAATAGGATTTTTTTTTTTTGAATTTACATATATATTATTTTATGAGAAAAAATATGTGTTAAAAAATAATTTTTGAAAAAAAATATATTTTCTTTGAGAAATGGAGCCCATTGATTGTCTTTCCACATCAAAACCAATTTCAAAAAATTAAATGAGAAATAGTCATTGCATCATTGGGTATCAAATTTTGGTTGCCTTTGTTGGTCTACCTGAATCTCCATCTGTGTCTATCAAAATATTCAGGATGCGGGATTTGTAATACTTTGTCATTCACTATTTGGGGTTTTCTTCCGTAATTAGAAATTTCTCAATTTCAAGGTAAGTTCATTATCATATGCAGTGATATGATAAAGAATGATGATGAAATTGATGAGTTCATACAAATACCATTCATTAGTATTTTGCTTGACATGAAAATTTGTTTCGATTAGTACGTGTTATGTCAAAGATATTCCTCTCTCTCTCTCTCTCTCTCTCTCTCTCTCTCTCTCTCTCTCTCTCTCTCATATCAAGGATTTGAGTGCTGGATTGATTCTGCGATAAACCATAGATTAAGAAACTATAAGTTTGTGTGTATGTAAGATCCCTAATCTCATATCAGGCAATTGTATAATGTTATGTTCTATAATGTAATGTTATGTATATTGTATGAACAAATGGTGCAATGAATATTATGGTAGATGATGTCTTTGTTCATGTCATGGTCCAATTGCATGTTATAAGACTTGGATCCCACGTCGAAAGTATGAGCTTTAGATATGTAGTTTATACAGACTAGTGTTTTCCAACTTCAACAGTTAGATTTTGAGTCATGGCCTTCCTAAGGACTATAAAAATGGTATCAAAGATGACACCACATCTCCTGATTGCAATCAAGAGACACAGATAGTGACGTCGGTATAGCAATGTTCGTCCGAGACGAATTATGAACTAGTATAAGCCAGCTTGACGTGGGCATCGTGATCGTGGAGAGCGGTGGTTTGTCATGATTTCCATTGCAAGTTATGGGACTTGGATCGTACATCTAAATCATGGACTTTCGGTGTGTGGTTTATATAAACATGGCTCTCTAACTACAACAGTTAACTTTTAAGATATGGCTCTCCTAAGATATACAATAGTTCCCTATTTAAAATTTAACATGCCCTACAGATTTCACCTAGTTAACTTTGTCACTATATACTATTGTTGGGCACAAGTACGAATTCAGTGAATGTCTTTCTAATAAGAGCAGGGTAAGACTAGATGCCAATGTAGCTTTTTTACAAGTGTATTCTATACACTTATTTGGACCAAAAGATATAGACATTTAACAGTTTTTTTGAATAATTATTGCCTAGTTTTTTGTATATTTCATTTATTAGGTGAATTTCGATGAATGGAAATGAAATTGAAAGAAAGAATCGAAAATTGATGAAAATAACAAGATCCAAAATTTGGGGACTAAAGTGTAAATATTTAAAAGTTGAGTCGGATCTCATGATAAAGATTTGAGAATGTTGAGGGTTGATAAGATACAATTAGAAATCAAAAATAAGTGAAATATGACCAAAATATTTTCACAAATCAATTTTTAAATGCACAATTTGTTCCTGATTTTTAGTTGAAGATTGAGTCCCATTTTTGGCATAATAAACGTTCGAGTTGGAAAAAGCTATCTTTATTAAAGTTGTAGCCTTTGAGTTTTCTCTCCAATGCTTTTTGAATCGCCTAATCGGATATCAGAAAAGAAAGTTATAATAAAATAATTAGGAATGCGCAAAGTTGGAGCCCGACCAAGTGGGAGTGCCCACTCCCGAGAAAAAGAGCAAATTCGTGACGCCTAGGCATCGCCCATCGCCAATAGGGTTTTCAAGTGCAATTCATCTTTTTAAAAGTCGAATTCGACTAAAACTCTTCTAGGATTTGAAGAACAAATAAATACAACTATAGAGAACACAATTAGAGAGGACGAAAAACACATAATCATTTGGATCAAAGAGCAATGCTAGGGTTTGAAGACTTTTGAGATTGAAGAATATTTTTGGTGCAAGATCATATTCTTTCCGTGATCAAAATTTCGAAATCTGATTATGAACTTTATACTTTTTGTTTTTATTTCATTATTATTAGTAGCTAAATTTATAGCTTGGATGAACAATATAATCTATGTGTGATCTTTCATTTCTTTTATTCAAGATTCAAGTTCCTTCATTATATATGTTGATTTTAATTATATATTTGATATTTGAATTACTTGATCAATAATTCAATAATTTTGTGAATTTATTACGAATCAAGAGATCAGTTTTAGATTTACTTAACATATTAAAATTCAGTAATTTAGTATAACATATAGAGTGCTATAAATGGAAAGTTCATTAAAGTTTATTGGTGAATGTCATTTGTACCCCTGTAGCCCTAGAAATTATTATTATTGTATCACTGATTCTTACCTATAAATATAGGGTTATTATTGTATCACTGATTCTTACCTATAAATATAGGGCTTTGGTTTTCAATAGTACACACAAAAGGTTTATTGAGTTTTCTCTATTCTCTTTGAGTTTTCTTTATTTCTCTTTTCCTCTCATTTTATAACATGTTATCAACACGAAATTCTTAGAAGGTAGTAATTTTTTTTCATAATCATCTATCATGTATATCAAAATTAATTTGATAATACGTGAATTTTACATATATATATGTTGAATCGGCAATACGTGATCTTATCTTTCTCGATCATTATGTTTTCTTTGTACCTCTTTTTGAATTAATTAATATTTTTTCCTTTACATCAATTTACGTGCATTTTTATGGAGATATATTTATGTTAAATCAATTGATATGCATTAATTCATGTTCCTATACCCTCCTTATATTTAAAATAGCCCTTTACTTTCTACACATGCTTATAATTTTTTTTTTTTGTTTAATTGATCAATGTTCTTTGTAAGCAAGCTTCAATTCCAAATCTCTATTTTGGCTGATTCCATATATATATATATATATATAAAATATATAATTAACAAATAACTGTACCCAACTCATTTTTTCTCTCAAATCCATTGGTTTCTACAAATTTCATGCTTTAATTGGTTAATACTAATTCAATTCTTTTAATTTCACATAATTAGAATTTCGTGTCATAATATATGAATAGGTTTCTACATGTCACCAATTTTTTTTTGTGTTTCACTCGACTCACGTTATTAATTCAAAATAATAATATTAATTAATGGTGAGTAATTGGATGTATTATCATTTTTTTTATATTTAGTTATGAAACATTACATTAAATTTATTTTTAATTGTTGTTGCTCCTGAAGTAGCACAATATTATAATAAATATTTCAGAAGAATATTAACCATAGATCTATTCGTTGTTGCTCCAAAAGTAGCAAAACATTATAAGAATATTATTTGCTCCTTCAGAGCATAAATTATAACTCTCAATATTCCAGAAAAATATTGACATATTGCACTTGAAAAAATAATAGCCAAATATAATGTGTTCCAGAAGTAGCATATGTTTCGAAGAACATATTATTTCAAATTAGTGTTTATCCTTAGAGGAAAACACGTAACTTAAAATCATGTTGATATTGACGATTTGATTAACATGTGATGATTAATCATATTCTTTGAAACTAATTGTATTTTTTTATTGTGTAGTTAAACAAATGGCAAATATTACGAAAGTTGAGTTTGCTGCACTTGACATATCTGGTAAAAATTATCTGTCATGGATACTGGATACAGATATTCATCTCGTCTCAAAGGGTCTGGGAGAGACAATAAAAGAAGGAAACAATGAATCCCTGCAGGATCGTGCAAAAGCACTCATTTTCCTCCATCACCATCTTCACGATGGATTAAAAATTGAATATCTCATTGACAAAGATCTACAAGTTCTTTGAAAAAAAGTTAACTGAAAGATTTGATCATCAGGGGACTATAGTCCTCCCCAAAGTCCGTTATGAGTGGATGCACCTTCGTTTGCAAGACTTTAAAACGGTTAGTGAGTACAATTCTGAATTGTTCAGAATATGTTCAAAGTTAGCTTTGTGTGGAGAAAAAATCACCTATGAAGATATGCTGGAAAAAACTTTCTCCACCTTTCATGCCTTGAATGTGCTCCTGCAGTAGCAATATCATGAGCGTGGCTTCAAAAAGTACTCAGAACTTATATCTTGTCTACTAGTTGCTGAACAAAATAATGAATTGTTGATGAAAAATCATGGATTACGTCCAACTGGTTCTGTACCATTGCCTGAAGCAAATGGTACTACATTGTCTGAAACAAATAAAATATCAAGACAAGGACGTGGATGCGGACTCGGACGCGGACGTGGACGTGGGAGTGGACACGGATTTGGACGTGAACACGAACACGGACGTGTACGTGGAATAAATCATGGAAGAAATAATCAACAAAGTTATCAACAACAAGGCAATAAATTCCAAAAGGTACAAAGCAAACGAGAGTGGCAAATCTAAAAAGGAGCATGAAGAAAGTTGTTTCAGATGTGGAATGAAAATGCATTGGGCACGTATGTGTCGTACCTCAAAACATCTTGTGGATCTCTACCAGAGATCAATCAAGGGAAAAGAAAAATTGGAGACTAATTTTGCTGATTATGATGGTCCAATTGATGTGACTCATTTGGATGTCTCCGATTTCTTTACTGATCCAAATGGAAATATTGATCATTTGATTGGGGTGGTGTGATAAAAGATATAGATTAATTTACTAGTATTTCTTTCGTTTTAAAAATTCAATTTGAAATATGTTTTTACTTTTCCGCACAAAAAAAATAAAACAAAACTCTATTATGCACCGTTTGTTTCATGATATTAAGTAATGTTTACTTCTTTAAATCTAAATTCAAGTTTTTTTTTTAAATTTTGTTTATTTTGTTATATTTATAGATTCATGATGAATAGTCAAAACAGCTGCTTAATTGATAGTGCAACTACACATACTATTCTTCAAGACAAAAAATACTTTTTGGACTTAATATTAGCTGAAAATAATGTTAACACGATATCGGGTGCGTCGAATATCGTTGAAGGCTCCGGAAGAACTTGTATTATTTTACCAAATAATACAAAATTATATATTGACGATGCACTTTATTCTAGCAAATCCAGAAGAAATTTGCTTAGTTTTAAAGATATTTGCTGCAATGAATATCACATTGAGACAATACAAGAAAATAATGTTGAATATCTTTGCATCACATCTTTTGTATCTGGCAAGAAGCAGATAAAAGAAAATTTTCATGCACTCCCGTCTGGCATGTATTTTACATTTATAAAAATGGTCGAATTAAATAATGTTACAAACCGGAAATTCGTTGATTAAAAAAGTTTTATACTTTGACATGATCGACTTGGACATCCAGGAGCCATAATGATGCTTCGAATAATAAACAACTCACATTGACATCCTTTAAAGAACCAGAAGATTCTTTTATCTAGTGATTATCCATGTGTAGTTTGATCGCAACGAACTACAAAGGTCAATATTGAATCTCCAACTTTCTTGAAAAGAATACATGGAGATATATGTGGGCCAATACACCCACCATGTGGACCATTTCGTTATTTTATGGTATTAGTTGATTCTTCTACAAGATGGTCACATGTTTGCCTACTTTCAACTAGAAATGTAGCATTTGCTAGACTACTTGCTCAAATCATAAAATTGCGAGCACAATTCCCCGATTACTCAATCAAGACTATTCGTCTTGACAATGCTGGTGAATTTAGATCACAAGCATTTGATGATTATTGTATGTCAATTGGGATTGAAATTGAACATTCAGTTGCACATGTTCATACACAAAATGGTTTAGCGGAATCATTTATTAAACGTCTACAACTTATTGCTAGACCATTACTTATGAAAACAAAACTCCCAACTTCTGTTTGGGATCATGCCATATTACATGCTGCATCATTGGTTCGTATAAGACCAACTGCCTATCATCAATATTCACCTTTGCAACTTGCATTTGGTTATGAACCTGATATTTCTCACCTGCGGATTTTTGGTTGTGCTATCCAAGTTCCTATTTCACCCCCACAACGTATTAAAATGGGTCCCCAACGAAGACTTGGGATTTATGTGGGTTTTGATTCACCATCTATTATTAGATATCTTGAACCTTTAACGGGTGACTTATTTACTGCACATTTTGCAGATTGTCATTTTGATGAAATGACTTTCCCAATTTTGGGAAGAGAAAAACTACATCCTGAAAAATAAGATAGAATTTTTTGGAATTAGACAACTCTATCTCACTTTGTTTTCCGTAGCAATCAATGTGAACAAGAAGTTAAAAAAATCATTCATTTGCAAAGAGTTGAAATTGAACTACCTGATGTATTTGTTGACACGAGAAAAGTGACAAAGTCATATATTCTAGCAGAAAATATTCCAGCAAAAATTAATGTCCCTGCAGGACAATTTGCCGTGGCAAATGAATCTCAAATACGTCAGAAGCGTGGTCGACCAATTGGTTCAAAAGACTCTGTACCTCGAAAAAGAAGAGTACAGGAGAAAAACCAACCAAAAACTTCAAAAGAAATCACATTAGAAAAGATTGATCTATTAAATATTGAATGTACGGTTCCTGAAGAATCAGAGGTGTCCGAAAATAATGAGATCTCAATAAATTATATGATATCTCATAAATTATGGGAACGAAATAATATTGTTATAGACAATATTTTTGCCTTTAACATGGCTCTTGATATTATGCAAAATGGGAATCCTAAACCACAGTCTGTTAATGATTGTCGAAATAGAAATGATTGTTCAAAATGGAAAGAAGCCATACAGGGAGAATTAAATTCTTTGGAGAAACGAAAAGTGTTTGGACTAGTAGTTCGAAAACCTGAAAATGTAATCCCTGTTGGATACAAATGGATTTTTGTACGAAAGAGAAATGAGAATAATGAAATTACAAGATACAGAGCCCGACTAGTGGCTCAAGGTTTCTCCCAAAGATCGGGAATTGAATATGAGGAAACATATTCTCCCGTAATGGATACCATCACTTTTAAATTCTTAATTAGTTTGACCGTGTCACAAGGGCTCGATATGCGCCTTATGAATGTAGTAACTGCTTACCTATATGGTTCACTTGACAGTGACATATATATGAAAGTCCTTGAAGGATTTAAGGTGCCAGGAATAAATGATACATGTCCAAGAACTATGTTCTCAATTAAATTACAAAAATCATTATATGGATTGAAACAATTCGGACGCATGTGGTATAATCGCCTTAGCGAATATTTGTTGAAAGAGGGTTATAAAAATGACGATATCTGCCCATGTGCTTTCATAAAGAAAACAAATATTGAATTTGCAATTGTGGCAGTTTATATTGATAATTTAAATTTAACTGGAACTCCTGAAGAGCTCAACAAAACTGCAGATTATTTGAGAAATGAATTTGAGATGAAAGATTTGGGGAAAACCAAATTTTGTCTTGGATTACAAATTGAACATTTTCCAGAGGGATTATTTGTTCATCAATCTACTTATACAGAAAAAATCTTGAAACACTTTTATATGGATAATGCACATCCATTGCCATCACCTATGGTTGTTCGATCACTTGATGTGAAAAAAGATTCATTTCGTCCACTTGAAGATGGAGAAAAGATTCTTGGTCCTGAAGTACCATACCTTAGTGCAATTGGAGCATTAATTTATCTTGCAAATTGCATTCGACCTTACATAGCTTTTTCTGTAAATCTCTTTACAAGATATAGCTCTACACCAACTCAAAGGCATTGGAATGGTGTTAAACATATTTTTCGTTACCTAAAAGGTACTATTGATATGAGACTATTTTATTCTCAAAAGTCAGGATCTGCTTTAGTGGGATATGCAGATGCAGGTTATCTCTCCGATCCACATAAAGCTAAATTACAAACAGGATATGTGTTTACACGTGGAGGAATAGCTATATCATGGAGATTTGTGAAGCAATCCTTGACAGCAACATCCTCAAATCATTCTGAGATTATTGCAATCTATGAAGCAGGGCGAGAATGTGTATGGTTGAGAAATATGACCCATCATATCCAATCATCATGTGGATTGACTTCAACAAAAGATAGTCCAACAATTTTGTTTGAAGATAATGCAGCTTGTATCGCACAACTCAAGGGAGACTATATCAAAGGCGACAGGATAAAGCATATTTCTCCAAAATTCTTTCATACACATGAACTTCAGAAGAATGGTGACATTG
Organism: Olea europaea var. sylvestris; assembly: GCF_002742605.1. Lineage (NCBI taxonomy): Eukaryota > Viridiplantae > Streptophyta > Magnoliopsida > Lamiales > Oleaceae > Olea > Olea europaea. The sequence goes on from NW_019266107.1 coordinate 265,359, forward strand.
ATATTCAACAAATTCGCTCAAGTGACAATCTGGCTTATCTATTCACAAAAGCGCTGACAACATCTACATTCAAGAAATTAGTTCATGAGATTGGAATGCGTCGACTCAAAGATTTTCAGTGGTCAACATCAGGGGGAGTAGCTGTACTCTTTTTCCTTCGCTTAGGTTTTGTCTCATTGAATTTTCCTAGGAAGATTTTAATGAGGCAGCATTTAATTTTAATACTCCAAAATAACTATACTCTTTTTCCTTCGTTTGATTTTTTTTCCAATTGAATTTTTATCAAACAAGGTTTTAACGAGATAGATATTTTGTAATATGTCATTCAAAAGGGAGTGTTGTAAATGAAAAGTCCATTAAAGTTTATTGGTGAATGACATTTGTACCCCTGTAGCCCTAAAAATTATTACCATTGTATCCCTGATTCTTACCTGTAAATATAGGATTTTGATTTTCAATAATACACACAAAAAGTTTATTGAATTTTCTCTATTCTCTTTAAGTTTTCTCTATTCTCTTTTCCTTTCATTTTATAATATAGAGATACCTATGTTAATTATTGCAGTAGTTATATGAATTCTTAGAATAAATTGTTCGTTTACTAAGATTGATGCGCATGGAGATACGTAATTAAACTAGTTAAATAGACTCAATGAAAAATCGAGAGGGATAAATCGATTGCTTTAGAAGAATTCGATCGAATACCACAATAATTATGAATCTTAATTGGCGAATTAAGGGGGTTCTATAGGTAAAATTGTAAGTCCTAGCATCCACATTCATAAATTAAAACCTAAATTCGATGAATTGTGTATGTTAGATTAATTTAGTTTAGTTAGAATAATTTAGACACTGATCACAAACCTTTTTATTTGTTTTTGATTAAATTAAAATTAAGAATAATTTAACCAATGATTAGATAGTAGGTTTCGTAGGAATGATATCCAAACTCATTGATCTACTATATTACTTATTACAATATCATACACTTGCAATATAAACACAACACTTGTATCACATGAAGCCTCTGTTTGACAGTTATTATTTAGGAAATCAATTTTTTGAATAGTTATTTTTCGGAGAATGTGTGGTTAAAAAGTAAAAATATAAATCTATGTATAGAATACTTTATTGTGTGAATGTAACTGAAAATGAGTATGTAAAAAAAAGTTTACATATCATTTATGTGTATAATAGGTCACAGATCATTTTCATTAAGTCACAAATGATTCGCTACAAGTCACATACACATTTATGACATGCTGCATATTGTCATCTCATATCACATATGACTACAACTATTCTTTTTATGTATACTCAATTATTATTACAGAAAAACATTCGAGTTGATGGCCTGGACCCACCAAACATTTAAATGGCAATGCCATATATGACTCAAGTGGGTTATATCAAACCTATCTAATCGGAGCATTCACGTGAAAAGAAGAGAATGGGGGTAGTATGGACAGATTAGTTCATCATGCTGGGACAAGTAGGAAGCTATATTCCTCCATTGTAAGACCATCTACTCTTATGCTTATGATAATTGACGGTAGAGTTGGAAACTCGATGGACAAGTTGATGATGATGATTGCGTTGACCCCATCCCCAAATGGCAGGGAACATAATTCCATGGTTTCTCCTAGGGATGGGCGTGGGTCGGTTAGGTTCGGTTCTAAAGAGCCGAACCGAACCAAAATTCTCGGGTATTTAGTAAATGGAACCGTCGGGTCTAAATATAATTATGGAACCATTCGGGCTCGATTTCGTTCGGTTCAGTTCGATTCATTTCGGTTCCGTTCGATTCTGTACTATAATTAAATTTTTAATATTTATAAAAACATTATATAAATACAACTAATGACATATTCAATGGTTTTGAAATGTCAGAGACTAGTAGACTACCTTATTCAAATGATCGCTACAATCAAAATTTCGGTTGGCGGTGGTCACAGCTTCGATCAGAGATCACAGTGTCGGTCGACAATTGTATAAGTTTTGAAATGTCAGGGAGACCATGAGAGTCGAGACAGCGTTATGCACTTTAGTGTAGGTGTTTAAGGTTATTTAGTGGGTTGGATCTTATTGGGCTAAGAAATGAGACAATAAAATGGGTAATTGGGCCAAAAATTTGGATTTAGAAATTGTTAATTTGTTAATTTGTTTAGAAAAAATTAAAATTAAAATAATTTGATTTATTCAATATAAAAATAATTTGATTTATTCAATATAAAAAAAATTAGAAAGATTCGGTTCTTATTCGGTTCTTGGTTGAGACCAAACCGTACCCGTCGGTTCTCAATTCAGATACCCGTTCGGGTATTTAATTTGACAAGAACCATCGGGTTCGATTTGGTCGGTTCGGTTCGGGAGATTTGCCCAGCCCTAGTTTCTCCAAGTGGGGAAGCTTAGTCAGCTGACGCAAGTAATCCGCATACACCTCATTTATTGAGGCCTCCATTGAATGATGTAAGTTTTTAGATTAATATTAGAGTCGTATATAACACATTATCACATTCTACTTGTTGTAACGTAATACTTAGTATTTTGACATTAACTCGTAGGTATGTGTGCGTGCACATGTCACAAGTCTATACTATAGGTCCTAAGCCTATTTAAAGCATTCAAATGTTATTGAAAAATCCATTCAATTTAATATTGGATATACGTAATGGTTCAAATATCAATGGCTCAAGTCAAAGTTAATAGGTCACAAGTCATATGATATTTCAATATGGTTACATGTCACTGAATTATTGTTGTTTTCACAATCATATTGGAACTAATTATAGGTAGTATATGGTACATATGGTTGAAGAATTGAGAAAACAGTTTAACTGACAAATATCTGAACTTTAGTGTAAGAATCAATTGCTGAATACAAAGTTCTATGAGATGAAGTCACAAATGTAGTCGTTCAAGTTTGATCATCCACGAGAAAATGAACCTTATTGCATGCATGCAAGGTGAAATCCGAACAGACTTGCTCGACATCAAATCGAACATGCGATTTATGATGTATCTGTTACTGCCTTGATTTCTAGTTCCATGGATGAAATGTTGAACATATTTATAATGAAATATGAGTTAATTATTGTTGGAGATTCTGAACCTATAGATAAAGTAAGTAATTGATATACCATGTGACTTCCTAAATGATCTTAGTTCAAAGTTTCCATTATTTGTTTTACTTTTCAGGTTAAAATGTGGGGGAAAAAAGGTTGATTCAAAAGGTAAGGTTAAGATGGACACTGTTGATGAATTTAACTTCTACTATATTCTTCAAAATCTATCATTTGATCTGGGTGTTGGATCTGTGCAACCAAACCTATTAGAAGTAATAAAATCCAAAGAAGTGTAAGCATATATTGACTTGGTCATATTTGATGTCTTGAAGGAGACAAAATCTACTGAGAATGAGATATTTACAAATAATTCTATCAGATTTGTAAATTGGTGTATAGAGTAGATTACATCCAAGTCACAGGTCACATCAGTTCATACTTTTCATGTAGCACATAGGTCAAATGTGTTATATTTATTATAGATATTTTGATATGGTCGTAGATGTATGATATAAATACCGTTGTATGAGATGTTTAATGTCAATTATTGTGTAGGAATCGTCTGATCCTACACCAAGTTTTGGATTGTCAGTTAAGAGCACTCACAAGCTTGCTAAAGCACTTCAATCTCCTTACGTTGTCAGCGAAGGGAAACAAATCAAGCCTTTAGAAAACGTAGTACTTTTCCAACATTATAATCGGCATGCGGAAGATACTGATATTGCTGACTTTCAGAATTGATATCAAAGAGGTTACAAACCTCATAATAATTACAAATGATTTACATTATTTTCATTCTATCTAAGTAATGAATCATTTGTTTTCATTCGCATATGATTTTGAGTAGTTTGGTATGTTGCTAATTATAATTCACATTTCTTATGAACATATCCTATGTACAGGTCATAGGACATGTGTACCACTCACAAACAAGTTTGAAAAGATCACAGATCTTGGAATGACATGCGTAGCAGATTGATGCATAGTTGACATGTTAAGTCTCAAAATCATATGCATAGGTCATAGATTCTATTCACTTGGTCTCATATCATTATGCATAGGTCAAAGTCCAAACACAGGGTGCCCTGATGCATATACACCTGGTCACAAACCAGTAAGTATAGGTCACATACTGAATAGATGTTACATTCCACTATTTAAAATCATATAGTCCATACACAAAGTGCCCTCATGAATATGAAATGGTCACAGACCATTATGCTTACGTCACACATCACTTGAATTTTACATTCCATTATTTTAAAAGATCACAGATCGTATGTATGCATCATAGGTCATATGTACATGTCACATATTAAAGATTACATAACATATACAGAGTTCACAGACCACATATGATTGGTCACAATCCAATATGCAAAGGTCACGGTTCATATATAAAGTACTATGAAGCATATTCACTAAGACAAATGTCATTCTGCACAGGTCATATATCACTTTCATTTTACATTTCAATGCTATTTTCGATTGTATAACTTCTTAATTGTGTACTATCCTTATATTGTGATAGGATATGGACGTGTACTTCTACTATATATGTCAGTTAGCTATGAATGGAAAAAGCATCAAATTCAACGCTATCACGACTGGCTCGTTGTTTCAGGCCAGGCTTAAGAACATGTACTCCAGTTTCAAGCAAAATCCAAATGTAGTTGTCACGGATTTAAGATTAACTGATGTAATATCACGCATTCCATTGAGCACTCCATAGGCAGAAGTGAACCTTGTGTTTATTTTTATTCTGCCAAAAAATAAAGCACCTTGGATGTTTGTAGCATTTGATATAAAGAAGCATATGTTATTTGTATTCAATTAAGGCATGAAGACATATAATGATGTCAAGGTCCATCTTCGAATCGAACCTTTATCAAAATAATCTTACACCTCATGAACTGTACTAGAATATGGAAAAAAGTTTCAAATTGTTATGTTGATGATTCCATGGGGTGAAGGTGATGCTTGATTTTTCCTTTCTGTATAAAAAAAAGGGGTAAGTTTGTGACCACCATTTTACAGTAAATTTACTATTATATGTTGGTTTCATACCTAATAGACCTATGTTTCTTTTTTAGATACGACTGTGGCATTTATGTGATTAAATATGCTGAATACGTGCTATACAAAGATATAGGCTCCATGTCATGAAATTTGATGCTGATAGAGCACGGCTGGATATAGCATCCTTATTATTTAAACACTGGGAAATAAAAAAGTTTACAAAGAAAGTACATCAAAATGAAGGAGAGAGCATCGTCATAGAGTGATGGTCGAAATTATAATAGATGAGAATATGAAGTGTATTTAGGATACTAGTTTGTAATAACTACGTACTTTTTACTTGGGATTTTAATTAGTTTAAGTAGTTTTTTCAGTAATTAATTTACATTGTCTCGAAATCAAATAGTGAATACATAGTCCACAAATTTGTTAAAGAATTTCGCATGTGATGCATTTCTTCTATAAGTGAAATAGGTAACTGTTTACACATGTTGTCAATTGAAAATAGGGTACAATAAATGTCACAATTTCTTATCAAATAGTCGGAGGTTATTGCATATGGCCACAGTCTATAATACAGATTATTGTATAATGATCACAGCACACATCACAGATAGGTTTCACATGTGTCACACTACACCCACATGTCAAAATAGCAAAAGGTCACATATTTGTATTAAATAGTCACAGATTATTATATAATGGTCACAGAATAGGTCACAATTTATTGTATAATGATCATGGCATAGGTTACAAACAGATTTTCACATGACAGGCTACACCCATATGTCAAAATAACAAAAGTGTATATAGCACATGTCACATACTATTGAATAATGGTCACACGTTAGTATATGAAAGGTTAGAGATTACAGATTGATTTATATTTATCACACGTCAGTAATGCTTGATCTCTACCTGTCACATTTGCTAACATTTCGACTGTGTGCAAGTGGAAAGAACATTATACCTAAAAAAAGATCACTTATTAGTATAAAATATGAACTTTCTATTAGTATTACTTGAATCTTTTTATATACCCTCTTACATTTTATATTAGACATTACGTACAAATAATGAATGAAAAATAAAAACAGATCATTGCATTATGGTCAATGTGTGTCATCAGTTGACTTCATTTTCCTTTCTTTGTTTTTCAATTGATTATGGCTTAATGGAACCATGTTGTTGCAAGTTATGCGATTGTGACCACTTTCACCTTAACATTTGCATTTGACAGTTATGTTCCATTCACATGCTGATCTAAATCTATTGTCAATAAGCCTTTCACAATTTCGTTTTTGATTAGGTGCTAATACAACTATATCATATAAATCTTCAAACACTATCCATTTAGTTGGATTTCCAACAAGAAAAATGTTTCTTGGTATGTAATCATGTATGTTTCTCTTGTATAATAGTATGAACAATACTCATAAGAATCCATCTTCATACTTGCCTGCAAGTGTGTGGACACGGTAGTTGATCAACTTGAAGCATCCTACATGTATAAGTATGTTGTACTATATGAACAATAAAAGATGAACTTTCACTACTACTGAAAACATTACCTATTAATAGAAGGAACATGTAATTATTGATGCAAGTTATATACACAACAAGTCACGGAAATAAAGTTCAAGACACAAGCGAAACTACACGTCACATACTTATTTTACATTACACAAATATAAATAAAATAGCACAATTTATAGTTCATATATGAATCAGTTGAAACAGAAATTAAATGCAAGTCACATAGAAAAATGATCAAGGACAAAAATTTGTTGTCACAAATGTTGTTTAGGACACAATCACAAACTTTAAACTAAAATTACTCACATGTCATAGATTTGACATACATGTAACGTAATTCATGTCATACATTTGAACTTCAACATCTATAATTAACAAGTGGGTCACAAAGAAGATGTTCAAGGTCACAAAATAAAGTTTAGGTCACAGCAATCAACATTAACCTTAAGTTTCTCATATCTAGGCTCATTTCTCTCAGCTGCTTCTTGTACTTGCTTGACAAGATTATGAAAATGTCTTGCGTGGTCTTCCTATGTTTGCAAAACAAAGACTAAATAGTTTGTCATATGATTCCAACAAAGCTATAACATGGTAGTTCTTGATAGACTTTGTGACCACATTAACTGACTCCACTATATTTGATGTCATTATAGAATATCTATTTTTTGGCATGTGGAATTGTGATCATTTCTTAGGTCCAATGTCGTCGTACAAACAAAAACTTGATGAAGTATATCATATATTTTACAGTAGTATAGTAAATATCTGTATATGAATATTTGAAGATAATATGTAATATATTACTAGGTAACCCCTTTATCTTTTCATTAATTGCGTTGAGTTGTTGCATGTTATATTCGTATTTCACCAAGATGTAAGTGGGAACAGTTGAATTGACTGCTTGCTTTTTGTTGTGACCTGATTTTTCATAAGGTGATTTTAGATTTTATAGGAAATGATATGAACAAATCTCAAGACATGTTCCTGGATACACCTTTTCAATTGCATTTTTAATACTATAATGATAATCTGATACAAAACACAATCCCCAATTTCGAAAGCAAGTATGAATATGCTGCTATTTGCATTCTGTGTACATGCCGTGAATAGTCTAACCATAATGTCCATTTAAATACGTGCTATCGACCACAATAACAGGCCTACAATGTCCCAATCCCCGAATTGATGTACTTAATGTTATGAAGCAATATTTGAACCTATTGTAACTATCAAGCTATAGTCTTGTGACCACCCCAGAATATTTGACCCCTAATCAATTTTAAAGTTTCCTCCCGAGATCTCCAAGCCTTGACATAGTTCAATGATAATTTATACATATGCGACATGTCATTACGTATATCATTTGGAATGTATATAGTGCGCGACGATGTGTAGTTATATTTGATGCAAGATGACATAACTGATTTTGTTACTTACCTATGAGAACCTAATACAATATTCGAAGCACATATGTGACTTTTTGCAATGTCTAATTTTAAACATCTTTGTTTTGGTCAACTTTGATATTCTATATATCTAGTTACACTCGTTACTTAAACACTTGATAAGATAGTCTTTCTTCATTGACAGAACAACCACATATTCAAGCATATTCTGGGTTGCATAAAAGGACAAGTTCAGCTTCAACTCCTTGTTACAGAAAACCCTTCATTTTTCTACATTCCCAGCATTTGCGACCAATATTATCGTGACTTCATGTTCGAAATTGTCGCATGACTTTTCTAATATTACTCCACGTATATTTGTTAACATATCTAGTAATGAGAATTCCACTTCATTAGATTGTACACCAATCGATATTGTGATAGGCTATTTTTTGTTCTTTGTAGTTGTGACCTCAACTTTTATTGGACATTTGAAAAGGTCATGATCCATATTCTTCAACACCATGTACGACAATATATTATTGTCACTCTTGATTATGATCGAAGGTAGATCACTATTTAATATATACTTCATTGTGATTGCCACCTTACTAGGATCCAAACCAAACTCTGACATAATTGTATACACATGCTTCATGTACCCGCAATTAAGATTGATCAACACTAACGATAATTGTAAGCCATTCAACAAACAAACGTGAATGTATCTCATTTCTACAAAATCAACTTAAATAATATAAGTGACAAATCCAATTCTAAGTCACAACAAACACATGTCACAGTTTCTTAGTCATGGTCACATATTTAATAGATCTGCATAGTACATTCCATTAAATTGTATAGATAAATGTTACATATATCAATTCACGATCACATAAGTCAAACTTAATTCATGTACGTATGCATTTTATAATATACAACAATATCCAATTATATAGAATCAATGAGCATATAAATAATATTTCAATTTTTTTTTTTTAATGCAAGTTACATATTCAGAATTCAAGCTATTTAATGAAATAAACTAGGTCACTGATTCTTGCTTATCGTCACAACACAATCATTGTTAGTCACATAATTTTTTATACAATTCACACAATCACTTTGTTCATATACAAGTCACATAGTTTACCTATGAACGTAGATATCGATACGATGTCACGTACATGCACATTTAGTCATATGCCAGAGTTTTTAAATATGATCTATTACATGAATTAGAATTACATTAACATAAATTGATTGATTATTCATTAAAATCGTGACTTCAATTTTCTGATTATTGTCGATTCATGCAGTTCTAGTATCATATATCGATCGATTATATATAAGAACGTTGAAATAGAACACAAACATGCAATTCATTAAATTATAATAACATACCCATTCAATACGAAATTATCGATTTCAATGACGATTGATGTATTAGAATCAGTTTAATGTCCGATTATTTAGGTATAATGTGATGATAATCTTCAAATTGTGACTTGAATTGTGCAATTGATGTCACTTCAGAGAGTTCCGGCAACTGTAGATGATATATATATAATTTAGAAACTTTATACCTATTACCTTACTTTTTAAATGGCCTAGGTTTGGGGTTTGAATTTTTCCTTTCCAAAAAGCGAATTTACGAAAATATTCTTAATTTTGGGGTGCTTTTGAAAATTCATTATATAAATGGGCTAAAAGATAAATATTATAAGGCGAAATCTGAAATCTAGCACACTCCAAAATCAAATTCATAAAAAGAATCTTGCACAAATGAGGTCCAAACAAAGTCGAGAACTGCTTCAACCACCTCTTATTCATGATTTTTTCCTGATTTGAGCATTGGCTAAACCTTGAAAATCTGAATGCCATAAGGCCTTTCAAATCCTCCTATGCATTATCCTACTAGAATAATTTTTGTTGAGAAGAATGCCTTTGTTGTGGCAATTCCATCAAGAAGGTAATGGGTTAATTCGACAATCCATCCTTGCAGCGAATTATTGATTGTGTCAGAAAAACCTTGATGCTCTCGTCCCCATCGTCATCCCCAAATCTGTAAATAAGCAATACAAATCTACATATTTTTATATTTTTGACTTTTGATTCAATTAATTCATATTTTATTTGATTATTGAGAAATAAATTATATATTTCATAATAATTCAGTAAAAAAAAATCAATTATAGGCTAATTTTTAATAATAATTACTGATTTAATGCCTTTATTTAACCGTGTGAATCATGAACTCAATTTCTACCTTGATTTTGATATATATATATATATATATAAGTACATATGAAATTCCATCTTTATATTAATGATTTTGAGTTTAATGTATATTATAATAAATTTTTATGAATTAGATTGATTTAATATATGTGACCATTCAAATTTGGATCAATTCAAGTAATGTTTGAAAGGTATTTGTGATAATGCAAATACAAATATGAGAATGAGAAAAGTGATATGCTCTATCACTTTTTTAAGATGGTCATAGTTTGTGTCATTGGAATTTTTTTGAATCTATTAAAGAGAGGCATACATGTGTTTTTGTGAAAAATATGAATATAAATTCAAACCTTGCTTTTTAATTAAAAAGTGAAATAAGGTTATATTTTATTTGTCTTTTACATATGGGTTAATGTGGTGTACATATTCTATCACATTTAAAAAAAAAAAAAAAAAGTCGCATACTATTTCACTTGTATTTTATTTATTATTATTATTTATTTAATTTTTTGGTGTAGAAATTGATAAAGTTAACACCTTCATCGGTTATGAAAGTAAATAGAAACAAGATAACGGATATAATATGAAAAAATTACTAAAATTATTGTCCCCGTAGAATACACATATAACAACTTGCGTTTGAGTGTGTCATTTCTTTAAGAAGGTTAGTTTTAACATGTTAAAAAGAGACTAGCATCTTTAAGAGATTCTCTATTTTTAAAAGTATATTTTATCATTTGGAGAGTATCTATAAATTTAGAGAATTAAAATTTTGAAGTCTCCAACAAGCTCTCTATATTTAATACTTAATTTTACTGCTCCCAAAACATATTTATTATTTTTCTCTATCTTTTATCTAACTAGCTTTGTTTTAGATTATTTTATTATTTTTTTTACATTGAAAATTGAAACACTTTGAAAGCATTTAATTATAGAAAATGAGTTTAATTCTTTAAATTTGGAGAGCCAAATCCACTCTCTAAATTAAAATGTTAATTTAAAGTTTCTTGAAATATGATTTTAAAGGTTGACTCTTTAAAATAGAGAACGTCTCATATTTAAATAGTCTATTAGAGATACTCTAAGTGTATCATTATATTTATACATAAGCTAAATTAGGCAATAATTTTATGAAATTCAGAGAGTACATCACCCTTTTTTTTTTTTTTTTTTTTTTTGAAGGAATTAAGCTATGTCACTACTAAACGTGATTTCAAGTTCCTTTAAATCATTATTCTTGTGGTATGATTAACTTGCTGTCTTGACACAAGGAAAAAAATAATAATGTTATACAAAAAGTGATAGAAATTCAAAAATGTGATAAAAATTCATTTGTGAGTGTTTTTTTTTTTTTTTAATTTCTGGAATTTTGGGGGGAGTTTGAACGTAATTAATGCAGGAACTATAGTTATAATTAATTTTTAAGAATTTTAATCTAACATCTTATGTTTTTTGGGTAGTTGCTATAATTCTAATTAATCCTACTCGTTGCTATAATTCTAATTAATCCTTCTCGTTGCTATAATTTATAAATTTGTTTATCAACAAATGACATGATAATGCTTATTTGTAATTAGTTAGACCAGGAATCAAAAAATCGAATTTTCCTGATTTTTTATATTAAATAAGCCAAATAATTTTAACTTTTCCCTAAATAAATTTGTCATCTAATTAATTGAACCAAAAAATATCATTTTCCTATTTCATTTGAAAATTAATTAATTTAGTAAAAAATCCAAAATATGATTTTTCTATTTCTAATTTTCAGTTCAAACTCAACTTAGTCAAATTGATATAAGTTTTTTCCAAATCTCTCGTTCTACCGTAGTACCATTTACGTTGTTCTGTAAGAATCAAATTGAAAGCTCGGTTGCATTTTTCTTCATTATTGTGAGCTCGTTATCTTTATTTTTCTATGATTTTAATAGTCAAATATATGAAGAGCTCAACAAAAAAAGGCGCAAAAGATATCACTAATGACCAAAATTTAAATAAAGACGTGGTTTTATATCTGATTTATGTGGTTTTGTAACTAATTTTCTGTGCTCCTCTCTACATTTTCTGTGGTTTTATATCTGTAATTTTATATTTGATTCTCAAATTGAGCAAAAGATATCACTAATGACCAGAATTTAAATAAAGATCATCCATTCACTAATGCATCTTCCTGTCCTTACTAGTTTCATTAGCTTGAAGCTGCTCTATTGATTGGTTAATGACTTTTAATCAATTATGTGGCTATCTTCACTAATCTGTTACTTATGTCTGCATTATTGATGTATTTGGTTGGGGTGAGTTATATTTCAATTTTTTATTTTTTTTATTATTATTATTAAGGCTTGAATCAAAGGAATCAATGAGATGTTAGATTAATAATGAAGAAAAGTGCAACCGAGCTTTCAATTCGATTCTTGCAGAACAACGTAAATGGTACTACGGTAGGATGAGATTTAGAAAAAATTTATATCAATTTAATTAAGTTGGGTTTGAACCGAAAATTAGAAATAGAAAAATCATATTTTGGATTTTTTGCTAAATTAATTAATTTAGCTAAGAGTGATTGACAATAAAAGTGAGAAGGTGCTAAACTTTGACCAAATTGATTTCAATACAAAGCAAATTCAACATGGATAGTAAATTAAATAAACAATTATTAATTAATCAGTTGTGTTATATTTACATAATGATTTTCATACACACAATGTTGTGCGATATGATCAGATTAGAATTTTTTAAACAAATAAAAAATAAATCTCCTCTATTTGCATAATGATTTTGATACACACAATGTTGTGCGATACGATCAGATTAGGATTCTTTTGTTTTAATTTAAATATTTTATTTATTTATTCTAAGTTAACTATATCCTCCACCTTCTCTCATGTATATTATCATACTCTTGTTGGTGGGCTCATGAATCTCAAACCTAGAATAGGATCATGCAATGGAAGCATAGAAATCGAACAGACAGTTTGGGAGCTAAGAGTGACTGACGGTAAGAGTAAAAAGGTGCTAAACTTTGACCTAATTGATTTCACTACAAAGCAAATTCACGATGGATAATAAATTAAATAAACAATTATTAGTTAATTGGTTGTATTACATTTACATAATGATTTTCATAAACACAATGCTGTGCGATATGATTAGATTAGAATTCTTTAAACAAATAAAAAATAAATCTCCTCTCTTTTGAATACACCATCCATATGTATACTATTTTATAACTCCATTATGTATAAGTAACTTATTCTTAATTAAATATCAAATCAAAATATTCACATGCTTATTGATTTTATGCTAAATAAATTCACATCACAAATTTAATTAGAATTTTAATTGCAATAAAGATCCTTAAATTTTGTTAATTTTTGTATTTACAATCCTTGCTTTTTTCCAACTAATTAGTACATCTGGTCCCTAATGTCAATTCCTAACCAAATATTTTGTTAGCATCAAAAGTATTGTTGATAATGGTTTCTTTTGTCCATTAATGTGCTAATTAATAAAAGGTTGAAGATTAAAAAAAAAAATCAATAAAAATAAGCGAGGATAAAAATGTAAAAATAAGCAAAAGTTAAAAGTATTTATTGTAATTAAAATATGATGCAATTAACAAAAACTCCAGATGTTAGTATAATCAACTTCGATTTCATTATAT
>NW_019266107.1:279307-312160 GCF_002742605.1 Olea europaea var. sylvestris
ATGACAAAATTACCTTTATCCTTCAACAAACATAATGGAAAAATAAATACTTAAGTAAACTAGAAATAAATAAACACCCCTTACATATTTGATGTAGATTTCCTGAGAATAAATTTTATGAAAATTGAATTTTTTGAAAAACGGAAAAAATTATGGATCCACTTACAAAATTATTTTATTGAGAGAATTTATATTTGAATATGAAATTTAAAGAATCTATACGGAAAAAAGGAGGCATAATTTTCTTAAACTCAAACTCAACAATTAGAATATAGATTATATGGGACAACTAACAACTCAGATTCCAGGATCTGGGTTATTCTCAAGCTTCCTTAATCACTTGCAAGCTACAAACAATTGCACGGTACTGAGAAAGAAAAATAAGTTAAAATCTTATTTATTACGAGACTCAGTACTGTGGATCAAACATGTACTTTGATGTCCCGCTACCTTTTCTTTATTCAAGCTCTCGGCTCAGGCCGCAGGCTGCTGTTGTGTGATACAGTGGATATTTCCGCCTCCCAAAGCAATCTCGCGTGCACCTTCAACTCTTACAATCTGAACAGAAATATCAAGAAAATGAGTTCAGGTGTTTCAGATAAAAGTACAGTATATATTTCACAGGCCAACGTCAAAAATTCAATACAAGTATCCCAGTAAAGGTTTTATCTCAATAGATTGAAAAAACATCAAGACATCAAGAAGTTTCGACTACAAAATATTTTACTCTACACGTGTTTTCAAATGTGATATTTCTTACCTCACGATCTGGAAAAGCCAAAGACAACGTGCGAATAGCTTCGTCGTCCCACTTTTGGTCCCCAAATTGAGGAGCAATAATTGCTCCATTGGCAAAATAGAAGTTTATATATGAAGCAGCAATCCTTGTACCAGGGAGCCTCGGTTTAGCCTCACCCTCCTGATATCAGCCAGAAAGGGAAATAAGACGAGAGAGAGAGAGAGAGAGAGAGAGAGGGGAAAGTGAGTTTCAAAAATAGTTCATATCTGCATACAATAACTTAGGGCCTGTTTGATTCCCATTAATTTAATTTATGGTTTGCTACAGGATCATTCAACCACACACATTCACACAATAAAATATTTCACACGTATAACAAAAACTTTTCCCTACTTGTTAACCACACATTATCCTAAAAATACTATCAAAACTCATACCTTGGCTAAGCTTTTAAGTGTGTATAAGCATTGGGTACCGAGAAATCTTTAGTTAAAAGGTAGGCAAAAATTGTAGATCCCAAGTAATGTGGTTATAAGGTAGGTAAAAATTGTGGGTCCTACAGAATGTATGAAGAAAAATAGAGTTCAATCAATAATAAGCATTTATAAGCTTTGCCAAACATGCACTTAACTTCTCTATGGTGTGTGCATATAGCTATCTCAGAGGACTAGACAGATTTCATAATGACAAGATTTTACAAGGTTCACAAGTCAACAACGCAAGAATTTTTCTATTTTCCCTCTTTCACTTGTCACTGAAGGGTGCTAAGAGATTTTGATCTATCCACCAATTAGATTTCACTTAATAGTTCCATTTTAAAAACAAAAAGCCATGTCACTTCTATTTTGAAGATGAAAACGATGCCATCGAAAGGCATAATCTGTGGACTAATCTTATCCCAAGGGCAAAAGGGTTTCACAATTTTAAATCATTATTTTGATGAAAGGCAAAAACAATGCTACAAGTATAGATCCATGGATATCACATGGGCCCTTAAGACCCTTCGATTACCTTCTTTTTGGAAGGTTTTGATGAGCAGCTTAAGGAGATTACAAGTAAGTCAAACATACTTCCAAGTAATTTGTTTGATTCTAAACATGATTGAACATTTTACATTTTTCTTAAAAGGGAAGAAAAAATATAAAAACTAAATAAATTCCATATTTTGACAATCTGATGGGATTTAATTGCAAACCAAGTATTTTATTTCTAACATTAACGAACAAGAAAAATAATCATTTAGTGCATGTGGCAAAGCTCAAATTATAATTTAAGATGGTCAAACATATTTTTTATCTACAGATTTCGTAGGATTCACAATTATTACCTAATTATTATGCGCCTTTTGTAGGATCCACTATCTATAAGTACTTGCAAACATGCTATAATTTATTTATAAGTAAATCTTTCAAGCTTAGTCAAACATGCACTAGCAATGGCAATCACCTGTTTCAATCCAGCAGCCTCCTCATCTCTCATATAAAGTGGACTGGGCACATGAAGTTTGATAATCTCTAGTTTTCTACCATTGGCATCTGTGGCAATGGAGAGAACCGAAAGTGCTTCGATAGAACGCTCATACTGTGGGTCTGACTCATCATCAGTCCAAGACAACAAAACCACACCAGGCCTTGCAAAACAACACATGTTGTCAATATGGCCATTAGTGTCATCATCGCCTGCAGAAGAACATGGGAACCTTTAAATGCCAAATTCAAGAGAAAATAAAAGTGAACAATATATAGGTGTTGTTAAAGCAAGAGCCTCAAGTTAACCAAGACGAGGGGGTCTGAAGAAAGAACCTTAAAAAATCATTTCTTCCCTTGCCTTGAATGGACTTGAGCCAGGTTAAAAAACGAAAGGCCAAAGAAGTCTACTGAATCACATGCATATATTCAGAATTCTTGCATTGCTGAATTTCAAAAATAACTAAGAAATACTGAGTCGAGCGTTTTCTTTAAACCATTCAAGTTTACATTCTAATCCTTTACAAAAAGTACCATTACATTTAAAATATTAATCATGTGCAAAACTGAACTGGTGAAAATTTTAAAATATTTGCTCTTGTGCAGTCTCGTATTGCTCTGACACTATAACAAATGGTGCGGAGTTTAAGAAGTGAATAACTATGTCTTCAAACTCATTTTCAATCTCTTTCACCAAAACAGTGGAGGAACTATTTAAATTCAAAATATTAATTGAAATGTTAGAGAGTAATTTTGTAAAAGGATTATTGGCACATTTCACTGAATAAACTAATCAGATAGACAAGATGGGCACATGACAAAAAATACAAAATTAGAAATAGACTTCTTCATTCAAAAATCAAATGAAAGCAAATCTGTTCCTCAATTCAAAATCAACGGGTCATAAATACAGGAGCCAATGCTCTTAGAATTTCGGCAACTAACTCGTATTAAAATTTTCATGGCATGATTGGAATTTGTATGTGATTTTCCTTCATTATGAAACAATCTGACAAGATAAAATCTATAAACCCCTTCTGTCTCCCTTTCTACTCAAGCTTACCCATATTCTGAATTTTAAATTTACAAGAATGAAGATCATAGCTGTGTTAGTATGATTTTTCATTTTTGAAATTGAAGGTTTTTGTAGAAACCAGCTTCAATAAAACAATCCTGTCACCAAAGGTGTCAACCAAATTGATAAACACCAAGTTATTACTTTATAGACATGGTTACCACCAACGCCAAAACAAACACAGAATAAATGATACTGATATATGCTAATCATTTCATGGTTGAACTACTTAGGGCGGTCACTAATCACAAAAAGCAGAAACTAGAACTAGAAAAACAGGACAAATACCAAATAATCCACGAGGCAGCCATATAAACTTCTTGACCCCAAGATATGCTTTCAGCTCATCTTCAATTTGTTCTTTGGTTAAATGAGGATTCCTGTTCTTGTTTAAGAGGCACTCCTCAGTTGTAAGGCAAGTTCCTGCAAAACGAAGACGTGTGTAACTGATATGCTGAAATCTCATCTATGCCAGGCATAGGGGCATGAATTGATAAAAATAGAAACATAATAAAAATTAACAGTGCTGAAAAAGAAACTTCTAACTGATTGGGACCAACTCTTAGTTGTTAGGGAAGGAATATCAAAGGCTTATCTAGATCCTTCACTAATGCTGCAAACCCTGAAAATCAACTTTGTTTTTAATCTTCTAGATTATTTTCTTAGCACCTCACTTCACTTTTTCAATTTCACACAACCTTGCATTACCTGATGTATTAACACAACCCATTTAATTCACTTCCACAACAACCTCAATCACTTAATGATTTATCAAGGTGTTGCCCAATTGTTTTCCTAATTATGATGAGAACGTAAGAAAAGTTTCAGCTCTTATAAGTAGAAAGTGCAGTATGAATTATCTTACTAAACATAATTGCAAACTGGGACAATATTAGATTATAAAATGTAGCTCTTAACAAATTTCACAAACTCAATAGATATGATACTTGATTCCATGCTCATTATCCAAAACTCCACAATAAAGGAAACATGAGAACCTGTTGTTTAGGGACTAGTAAGAAATCATTTTATGTTGCAGTTAACCTATTGTGAGCGAACATTTCAGGTGCTACCGAAGTGGTAAAGAAATAAATAATTCAATTCAAGTTCTCACCATAAAAAAGTTGAACTTGTATCCAGAGACACTACATATGATTCTTCAAGGCTACAGATAAACATGCATCAGATCTAGTGTCTTAGTTACCGAAAAATACTGACCCTTAGTTCCCAAAAAACTTTAATAACTAGCCTTACTGGATCCAAATTACTAAACGAAAATGGAAAAAGAAAAAGTAGAGGTATTTATTTCCACATTTATCATGTTTTATATACTACTACATTTTTGAAAAACTATTTTTGCCTTAATCGAAAGATTGAGAATTTCCTACCCTGATTATAGAAAGCAAATGGTGTTAACATATTTGTGTTTCACTTCCCTCTTTGATTTAATATACGTCGTTCAAATGCCTCATGTTCTTACATAAAAATCTGTACTTCTAAGATCATTTTTAGTCTTCTAAACTGGAGAATTATGTACTATTCTGTTAACGATGGGCAATAAGTAAATTGCAGACTATGAAGAGAGCTAGTGTTGACCAATTTTCCAGCACGAAGAGTTGAAGTCTGCGAGAGGAATCAGTATAAGCAGAAACAAAAGTTTATACCTTCTCCATCCACATGAATGCTTCCACCTTCAAGAATCAAAGACTGGGGAAACCTAGGCAGCTTTTCGATTGCCAGAACCTACAATGGGAAAAGTTAGGGATCTAATAGGAAAATATAAGCGACAGCTGCAAGGCATGTTAACCTCACAAAGCTTAAAACATAGCTAACCTTTCTAGCGATAAGAAGATCAAGACTCCAATCCGTATAACAACCTTCAACTATGCCTAGGACAATTGAACATGGAAACATCAAAATATGTGCAGATAAGACAGGAGAAAAATATTGTGTAGACTCATAGTAGCAATTCATACAATATAGCAGTGATAGGTCCAAGGATGCTTTGTGTTAATGCAAAGAACATTCAATTACATTATGTGTCGTGTGTTAAAGAAAAAACACAAAATGAAGCACGTGCAATTAAAAATAAGACCATGTATAAAAATAGATAGTTCAGTCATTTGTAAAAAAATTTTAACAACATATTGCAATAACACCATGCTTACATAATTTTACTTCAGTAAGCACACATATGATGCATATCAAGAAACTGAACGCTAATGAATATGAACAGATCCTTGGCCTCCCATAAGGACCTATTTCTCCTAAATATCAAATCAAATGTAAGACAATGGAATTTGTTTAATTAGTATCCACCAAATGAATGGTAGATCATTCTTTAACATAATAGGGCCAAAATTCACTAGGGAGTTGAAATAGAACAACAACAACAACAACCAAAAATAATAATAATAATAATAATAATAATAATAATAATAATAATAATAATAATAATAATAATAATAATGATAATAATAAATAAATAAATAAATAAATAAATAAACTATGCTTTATTCCTAATGGCTACATAAATCCTTTCTCACCAGTCACCATTTTGTTCAAATTCAATGAGATCAAACCTTTAAAAACCATACCACAGTTTATTAATTTTGATCAACCTTCCTCGTCTAGCGTTCTACAAGAGTAGTATTGCTCTTACAAATGGGTTAGGTAACTGCAAGAACTCTTATTATTGAGAATTAGAAATCATAATTCTATTTCACCGAGAGCAATCAATTAGCAGAAAGAAATAAAGATACACAAGATTTGAAAAGGTTTGTCTTGATATGAGACTACGTCCTCTTCAGCAATTCACTATGATTAAAAACATGTACAAGAGAAAATTGCACACATTTTTCCTAACCTCTCATTCCCACTTTCAAAACAATGATTTTAAAGCCAAATGACGGTTCCCTATTTATAAGATAAAATAGGACAAAATTGAAATTTACAAGACTGGCTACATGGAGCAATAATACTTAAGGTCCACAACTTAACACCTACACCATCTAAGTAGCCATTTCCTTAATTCATCATGAGGTCATACCACCAGGCTCCAGTCAGTGGTGTATAAACTCTTTTCTTATTTTGTTCATGCTAATACCAACACACATTTATCTTAATATTGTTATATCTTGTACATTCATCTCGTGGACGATTTTTTCTTTATTGGCTTCACATTTAATACCATAAAACATAGTTAGCCTAACAACCATTTTATGACACTTGTACTTTAACGAGTCCCATGAAGCATTTATGCATGCACCCTACCAACTCCAATATTATGTGCACTCATCTCCTTCAATTCCCCATTTCTTATTAGTAATCAAACTTAATACATAAACCAATTACGAGGGATAACATAACCTTAACCCTATACAGTTAGTATATAAGCATACATTAGCAAAGGTAATCCATACTAAGGAGGAAAAAAAAAATTCACGCACTGGTTGTATACGTTTAGAATAGCATTAAGTTTGGTTGATCACCTATTAGAAGATGCTGCTTTCCCTCAGAACTGAAACATCAACTATATAACTCATTTATTCTTCAAAAAGTCACTATAAAGCATACCCAATGCACAAAAAATGGCACACTGAAACATACTTACTTCAAAACAAATTGGATATGAAACCCCAGCTTTCAATTGAATTAATTAATTGTATAAGCTGCAGAATAAGTTGACCCCATCAGAAACTAGTTACATTCTTACCACCATAGCTATTGAAGTTCCAGTCAATTCCTGCAACCTTGTGCTCCAGTTTCTCAGGACTTGATATAGTCTTTCTCACAACAAACTGCCATGGCATAAGTTGAGACTTATTTTAATCATGATTTGGTAAGAAACTTCTACTACCAGTAAAAATAAAAATAAGTTTTCTGTTCTGCAAAAAAGGAAATGTACTTGGAAAGGGAAAAAAAAAAAAAAAAGGTTCAAATAAGGAAGTGATGAAGCTTACAGTGGGACCAGTGTCGCGAAACCAAGAATCATTCATACTCATCTCAACAACTCGGATATGGTCTGGTAAGAGACTACGTGCATCGACCCACTGCCCACAAAAACATATATTCAATTCTAAAAGAGAATAAAATTTCAAAAAAATTGCAGCAAATAGTTACTGCCAACCTGTGCAGCACTAGCACAAACAGTCACAGGTTCAAATTTTGAAATTGCAGATGCCACATTGGCATATGCACGTTGAGCATGGAATCCACCATCTCGCCAGTTATCTGGCCGTTCCTACATTACAAATGAAACATTAGAATCAAGGTATTTTGCGCTTGCACTTTGGCTAGCTTATACAACACTTGAATGATGATGGACCTTGGTAATAGACAGGGAAAGAAAGGGCAGACACATATCAAGAAAGAACAAAAAATGAAATGACGAGTTCAAATTACAAAACTAAATATACAGTCAATGACTTCTTCATAAGGGAAGTTAGTGAAAAAGTTCAAATTATTTGGGAGAAATTTTCTCAAAACCATCAGCTACAAGTCCACTCACTTTCTAGTAACGCCGATATAAAGTTTTTAACTGATTAATTGACAACCACTAACTGGTGAGTAGGATCAAAGGCAAATAGCCAAAATAATAATAATAATAATAATTAACTTCTGAACATATGAAATCCATTGTAACGCTAATATGATTGACAAGTAAAGATCATTTGTATTTCTGAATCACTAGAACAGAATTTGACAAGTTTTCACAAGATAGAACTCAACTAACCACGCCATAACAGCTTCTTATCAGAAATCAATAATTGATCAGTATATCATTATAAGAATATCCTGCATTATCACCATAAAAAAAGTAACAATTCTAATTTGTTCTTTATTATTTCCAACTAAACTTGAGCAATTCTCGTCCACTCAAAATTATTAAAGACTTTCATTAGATTAGCAGAAAAGGAAGAACTATGTAGTTCTTCTAATTTCCAGATAAAAGTTCTCTAATTCCAATTCTTGTTACCATCCCCACTTTTTCCTCAAGTTTTCATAATAACATATCATTTCCCTCTGTATAGATTAATCTTCCTCCTTCCAAGCGTCACAATAAGAATTAATAAATTAGTAAATATTACCCAACAACATTAAATAAAGAAATTAATTTGACCTGTCAAAAGTAGTAGGTTAACAATTTTACTAATACAGATACTACGCTAATTAATAATGAACCAAACTGCATTGGTGGACGAAATGAAAAATAACATCGATGTTAAAACTAAAACCCATGTAAACGGTTAAAAAATCCCAAAAATAAAGGGAAATTTCCAGCATACGTATCACTGAAATAGTTTTTAAAACATTAATTACTGAGCAAAAAGAGTGAGAAACTCACAGGCCAACCCATCCAGCATTGAGAATGTGGTTCCCACTCGGCTGGCATGTAATATCCATACTCAACAGGCTTTCCTTTCAATTCCATTCTCCTTCCCTCTCTCTCTCTCTCTCTCTTACAAGGGCGGATTCAGGAATTTTGGGTGCAGTGGCTGAAATTTAAGAGTCAATATAAAGAATTCATATATAACATTAAATTCGAAATAACAAGAATTGTAGCCCGTTGGCGAATGAATTCTTATTTTCTTCGTCAGCTTTGCCTCTGGAATCAAGTTTTTCAACTTCTAATGATGATAAAGAGGGCCTAGCAGATAGCAGTGTGAAAAAATAAAATATAAAATTTGCGAAACTAAAGATAGAGAGGGTTTTGCATTTAAATTAAATCTGTTTTCCTTCTTCAACTTACAGGGAAAAAATTGTAAATTTGTAATGTTAGTTCTACTATAAAATTTACTTCTTTTTCTACTGCTATTTCTTTTGTTATAATGTTTGTACAAGAAAAAAATGGTAGCAGTAATAAAAAGTAAAAACTAAAAACAGTGGAGAAAAAACAAACATTCAAAAGAAAATTGAGGGCTTACTGTCGGAATCGGCGCCGGCAGATGATACTAAGAAGAGAGACAGACTGACAGTAGAGAGTGGAGACGAGAAAACAAAGGTTGAAAGGTAGGTGAAAAATAAACATTTTCATTTCGTGCTTTTTAAATTATTATTATTATTTTTTTTTTTTTTTTTTTTTTTTTCAAATGAAAGATACCTATATTAGTAGTCCGTGTTTGGTGGTCATTAATTTAATTTATTTTTTTTATTTATTTTCAATCACACATTTTCAAAATAAAATATTTTACACATAAATTCAAGATATTTTTTGTTAACTTTTTAATCACACAATCTTCAAAAAAAATTATTCAAAATATAGTTTTTCCAAATTAAAGGATGCCAAACTGAAGCTTACTTATAATAACTTTACATAAGCTCTTTCTAGTAAAATTAAAATAAGAATTTTAGTATGTTTTGATAAAAATAAATGAAATATATAATGAAAACTTGTGGATCTTATAAAATGTATTAAAATTAATTATTATATTTGACTTAAAATTATAATTTTATTTTATTTAAAAACAAAATTATTAATTTTTGTTCTGCATTCAAAAGTATGATAAAATTTTAGGGCATTTCCAAACCCAAAGACAAATCCACCATATATTTACAGTTGAGGCTATCCCTATTTATTTTTTTTTTTTTCTCCCCTAATTACACAACAACTCTTGCAATTCAAACTCCAGAAATAAAAAAATTTTAAAAAAAAAATTGCACATAAAAGTTTATCATTATAACTCTAAAAATCGCTTTTTTTTTTTTTTTTTTTTTTTTTTCAAAACCAACCATTTTATTACTAGATTATAAAAACTTAAATAAATAAGGAAGACGTCTCATAAAGTGATCACAAGAGTTCATGGTTAATTTTAATAATAACCACTAAACCTTAATTTATTTGACAACCCACATTACATAAGCCCGTTTGATCCCCATTTTTTCAAATTAAAATTGATGGAATAATATTTTTCTAAAAAATGAATGATTAAAACGTCACTCCAGTCGTTTTTCGCTGCGTAAAACGGCACTATGGTCGTTATCTACTATGATTCGATTTTTTCAATGAAACAGTCTCTAATAATGGACTACTGACATAACTAACACAGAAAAGTTGATCATGTCACAAAAAAATATTAAAATGACATAGCTTTTATATTATCGAGATGGTGAAATCACAAGTTGTCCTACTCATATATGTCAATTAAATTAATGAGCATATCTATCAACTTTTGTACATGTCATGTGCATATTACAATATAAATAAGTACAACTTATTATTTTTTAGGGACACGTATGGATCATGACTGCTTATAGTTGTGTTTATACATGTAATAGCACGTGTCATTTTAATGCCAGTAACGACACTTGTACCGTTCAAAAGTTTTTACATATATTTTTTTTTCAATTAAATAACCTCTAACAATAGACTTCATAATGTATATAACATAGAAAAGTCGACAATATCATAAAGAACAGTTGAAATGAAATAGCTTTTATATTATCGAAATGGTGAAAGTACAAGTCATCATACTTATATACATCGATTAAGTTAATGAACATATTACTTAACCTTTGTATATTTCATATGCATATTTCAACGTAAACAAGTTTCACTTATTATTTATTAAGAAACGAATGGAACACGGCTGCTTGTATTCGTGTTTACAAATAGAATGATACAATGATCATTTTCTTCTCAATAAAGGCATTTGTGTCGTTCCGTTGAATTCTCCAATATTTTGATTTATTTTCAAGGCAAAGACATCAAGCATTGGACCCTCTAACATAAGTAAAATGAAAATGTTATTTACATGATAAAGAACGATTGAAATGACATATATAATATGATATCGAGTTGGTGAAAGCATAAGTTATTCTACTGATTAATTAAAATATAAATAATAAGCATATCTCTTGACTTTTGTAAATATCATGTTCAACTTATTGGTTTTCGGAGTCGTGAGCTGGACATGACCGTTTTATAATCGTGTTTACAAAAATAACGATCCATGAGTCGATTTCTTCTCAATAATAGCACTTGTGTCATTCTGTTGATTTCTTCTATATTTTGATTTATTTTTAACTCGACGATCTCAAGCATTGGACCCACTAACGTGCGTAAGATAAAAATGTTAATCACGTGACAAAGAACGATTTAAATGATTGGATCATATGATATCGAGTTGATAAAAATATAAGTTATTCTACTGGTTTATTATAATATAATTAATGAACATATCTCTCAACTTTTGTAAATATCATGTCCATCTTACAACTAAATGAGTTTAACTTATTTGTTCTCTAAGTATGGATGGGTTGTGGCTACGTATACTCGTATTTATAGACAAAACGACACAAGTATCATTTAACAGCTATTGTGTCGTTCTTTGATTTCTCAAATATTTTGCTTCTTTTTCAACGCAGCAATTTCAAACATGGATCCCCTAACTTAAGAAAGTTAGAAAAGTTGATCACGTGACAAAGAACATTCGAATTGACATAGATTATACGACATTAAGTTGGTGAAATCACAAGTCATTGTATTGATTCGTTAGAAAATATAATTAATAAGTACATCTTTCAACTCTTGTAAACAGAATATTCATATTGCAATTGAAATGTGTTCAAATGATTGATTTTCAGGGCATGGATGCATCATGGCTACGTATACTCGTGTTTATAGATGAACGACACAAGTGTCGTTTAACAGTTATTGTGCCGTTCTGTTGATTTCTCAAATATTTTGTTTATTTTTCAATGCAACAATTTCATAACTTAAGAAAGTTAGAAAGGTTAATCATGAGACGGAACGGTTAAATTGATATATATTATATGACATTGAGTTGGTGAAATTACAAGTCATTGTATTGATTCGTTAAAAATATATAATCAATGAACACATTTCTCAACTCTTGTAAACAAAATGTTCATATTACAATTGAAATGAGTTCAACTTATTGATTCTCGAGGTATGGATGGGTCGTGGCTACGTATACTTGTATTTATAGACAGAACGACACAAGTGTCATTTAACAGCTCTTGTGTTATTCTGTTAATTTCTCAAATATTTTGTTTCTTTTCCAACATAGAAACCTCAAATATGGATCCCCTAACTTAAGAAAGATAGAAAAGTTGATAACATAATAAAAAACGGTTGAATTGACATAAGTTATACGATAGCGAGTTGGTGAAATCATAAGTCATTGTATTAATTCGTAGAATATATAATTAATGAGCATATTTCTCAATTTTTGTAAATAACAGATCCATGTTGTAGCTGAAATGAGTTTCGGGTTATCTATACTCGTGTTTAAAGATAGAACGACACAAGTGTCTTTTTCTTTACAATAACAGCACAAGTGCCGTTCTCATAGAAAAATTATATTTCGATAACGGCACTTGTGTCGTTCTTGTAGAACATTTCATCTTAATAACGGCAGAAATGCCGTTCTTAATGACCCTTTCATCTTCTAAGCGGCATTTGTTCTATTCTGTTACAACTTTTTATTTCAATAACAGCACAAGTATCATTCTCAATAACATTTCATCATCAAGTATTAGATCCGTAAAGTATGCGAAAAAAATAAATCATATGACAAAGAACGATTGAAATGATGTAAATTATATGATATAAATTTTTTGAAAGTACAAATGATTCTATTATTTTCAACAAAATAAAAGTAATGAGCATATCTCTTAATTTTTTTAAATGTTATGTCTACCTTGCAACTTAATTGAGTTCAATTTATTATTTTTTGAGTTAAGGACGGTCGTGACTACTTAAACTCGTAATTAAAGATAGAATGGCACGAGTGTCATTTTATTATCGGTAACGACACTTGAGTTGTTCTATTGACTTCTCTTTTATTTTTCGTTTGTTTCCAAAGTTACAACCTTTAGAATTGAACATCTTAAGTTGTGTTGTTCTCACAGTAATAATAGAAGTTTCTATTTGTAACGTCACTTGTGCCGTTCTCGTAGAACTTTTAATTCCAGTAACAACGCTAATACCGTTTTTAGAGACTTTTCATCTCAGCAACGACACAAGTGTCATTTTCATAGACAAGTATATTTACAAACATAATGATAGTTGTAAAGTTCCTATAGACGTTCTCATCTTAGTAACGGTACAAGTCTCATTCTCATAGACAAGTAAATTTACAATCATAATGGCAATTGTGCCATCATTGAGAGGCTAGACTAATAATTAATGAGTATATTTATTGACTCATATTTATAGATAGAACACGGAATGGTCGTTTTCATTTCAGTAATGGCTCTTTTGCCATTCTATTAATTTCTCATATATTTTGGTTTTATTCCAGTACAATGATTTCAAACATTGGACCCCCTAATGAAGCATAAACATTTTCATGTCAGTAACATACGTTAGAGAGTTCATTATTAAATATTGTTTTTATTGAAAAAATTGAATATAGGTGAAACAACACAAGTATTGTTCTGGACATGAAAATGACACTTTTGCTGTTACGTGCATAAATACGAATATAAGCATTTACAGACCATTTGTTCCCTAAAAATAAGTGAAACTTATTTATTTTGTAATATGTACATGATACGTACAAAAGTTGATAGATATTTCATTAACTTAATCGACACATATGAGTGTGATGACTTGTATTTTTACCATCTCAATAATATAAAATATGTCATTCAATTATTCTTTTTGACTAGTCAATCTTTTTGTATTATATACGTTAGCGAATCTATTATTAGAGGTAATTTTATTAAAAAATAAAACTACAGTAAATAACGACTGTAATGTCGTTTTACTTTACAAATAAATGTTGGAGTGGTGTTTTGTATTTTGTATAATAGTTGGAGTGCTATTACATCCAATGGTTGCATATAACACATAAATCACATGAAATACGAAAACAGTACCAACTGAATGTTATTTAATAATAAAAATACAACATAAATACAATTTCTAAGAGCATCTTTCTTCACTCAAAAGATATCCAAAATAAGTGAAAAATATAACAAATAACATAATTTTAGGGTAGCAAGAATGGTGATTAAAAAGAATAAAATAAGTGACGTAATTTTGAGGACCTAAAATTGAAGAAGATGAAAAGGAGAAGAAGAAGACTTTATTTTAAAAAAAAAATTATGATTTTAAGGTGAATTTGGAGGAGAAATGATAGGATGAATTGAGAAAAACTAAAGGAGAATTTTGTCATTTTGCCAACTAAAATATTTTGTATTTTTCTATTTATTTTTATTATTGGTCAAAGGTCATTTAATCAAATACATTGTTAAGTTAGGTTATTGGGCCAAATGCCCCCAAAAAAATTTGTTTATAGATAGTACAATCATAGTCATTTGTCGTTGTACTCCTTCTCTGTGGTGCATTGTTTGTAGTGTTTTCAAGAGGCAATAAAATTCCTTCTTGAAAACCACCAAAATCCTTTTGAATTATGCTAAGTACACTCAGCTTGATAGCCCACTCACATGAGTGGGTTTCACGATTAAAATAATCGCGGGCCTACTGATGTTTTAAGCACGGAGCCCACTCGCGATTAAAATAATCGCGGGCCTAGTGATGTTTTAAGCACGGAGCCCACTCGTGTGGTGTGAGTGAGCTGTCAAAGATGATGTAAAAAAGACTGTAAGCAGGGCTGATCTAGGGACAAGTCGGGCTGTGCTAGAGCCCGTCCCTCTAGCCCAAATGCTAATTAAAAAGAAAGATTCAAGTAAAAAAAAATTATGTGCGATTTTTTTTGGCGTGTCAGCCCGTATCGAAAAATTTCCTGGATCCACCATTGAGTGTAAGTGTAGCATATTTGAATCCTTTTATTCCATTTCACACAATAATCTAGAGAGAGAAACCAAATGAGGAAGTGAAAGAACTATTTTCTTGTTCAAGAAATGTGTTGGAGTGTTCCAACTTTGAATCTGCAATATATATATATGTATATATAGAGAGAGGAAACCCAAGTTTTATTTTGGTTCATTTGGATCAATTTTTTTGTTATGCAAATCCTAATTTTGGTTAATTGGATCTTCAGTTTCTTCAACGGGTTTGTAGTGCGAAGTTGGTAATTGTTAAGTGAATGCTTTTACTGGATTCAATTAATTAGCAGTTGGTTGTTTGGAAAGCATATTATTCTTAAAATTCCTAGGTTTTGTTGATTTTACAGTGTCTAGAAAGGGAATGTTCTTATAGCTTGTAACAATTATCTTTGTCGAAGGATTTTTGAATTGGTGATTAAATTCTACGGCCAAGTGAATCATTAGAGTAGTTTTTCAACGTTCTAGTTGTTTCAGTTTTCATTCAAATTTTTATGCAAGATTAAGGAGCTAATCTTAATTATATGGTTGTTGCTTGAAAAACAGAGACTACAAAATAATAAAATCAAGTGAAATGGCAAGAATTTTGAGGTTGTGCTATGGAATTTGACAATCAAGATGAATGGATTGAACAACGATGAGTAAAAATAAGGAGAAATACATAAAGTTCAATTTTGAAATTCTTTGGTCTTCTGTATTTGTGTTATTTTCATGAAGATTTGTAATGTTACAAGTGGAAAACGTTTGATTGATTGAGGGAATGGTTTTGAGGGAAAAATCATAAGTGTAGTGTTAATTTTTTTTGTTATACTAATTTGAAAATAAAGTTTTGAATTTAGAGGTTTTTTTGTTATAGTAATTTGAAAATAAAGTTTTGAATTCAGAGGTACAGATACACGACCACTGCAAAAATCAACTTCAATTAGAATCTTTCAGTGCTGTCGCAATGGAGAGAAGAGGAGATGGAGTGATAGCTAAATGGTTTTTTGGAATGATAACTGGCTAATAGACAAGAACAATGGGATCTGAGCTGGGTTCTACTACCTATAAAACTATCAAAATTAAGCAGATTTATTTGATTACAACCCTTTATATATACATGTTCATGTAGAGAAAGATTTGGATTTTCCGTGTAATTATTAGTTGTGTTCTTCACATTCTCATTCCTTATTTACATTAGCCAATGTCTGGCATAAATTAAAATTCAGATTTTGATCTAAGTCAAAGTCAATATTTTTTTAAACCACATATCACATAGAATTCACAATTTTTAACCACAAATTTCATTAACATTTATCAAAATCTACTAAAAATTTGATTTTAATCGACACCAGGGACTTATTGATTGGTTGGTATGACTAAAAAGCCAGTTTTGATAAAAAGAGATTGTGTATCTTACAAAATAAGTTATTAAAAAAAATAAAAGAAAAAAATAGACGAGTTTCTCCCTATTCCAAAATTAAAAAAAAAAAAAAAATAATTGATGAAGTCGTAAAGTCTCTGTGCATGGAGGCTTCGTGTCTTTGTACAAGGAGGCAACAAGTCTCCGTGCACGGAGACTTTGCATAATGTTGGTAAATTTTTGGTCATGGCTTCTAAAACAAACTTTGAGGATCACAACTTTAAATGTCCAGGGACTATGGATTTGCCGCTCCCTTCATTGCATGTTTTTCGGGAACCTAAGTTGTTTTTGCTTTTCATGATGCTTTGTGTAAAAATTAACTTCACACCATGAACGATGTGTTATTGAATCCATGGGGTTTATTTCATTTAGGATCTTGCACTACTTCTCCAAAATTTTGAAGCCACATTAGAGCATAGGTCAAAAAACAATGAGTGACCTGAAAAGTAGCAGTTGCGGGTTCCCTCGTCATAAAAATAAAAATAAAAATGGGTGACATTTGGTATTGATTTTCTTTCACAGGAGGATATAGTGTCTTTCTTGGTCAACTAGAGTCAACGCAGCTGTTGATACTGCTCGAGGCCTTTCTTTCTTGCACGATGCTAAAAACCAAGTGATACATCGAAATGTTAAGCTTGCTAACATTCTTTTGGATGAGGTCTGCTCCTCGAATATTATATATGAATATATTTGTTTTTTTTGGCTTTCACATAAGGTAGTTGTTTACATAGAAAAAGTAATAGCCTCGTTTCATTATGGGGCAGGCCTTCAATGGCAAGTTGAGTGGCTTTGGTCTCGCTAGAGATGGGCCACCTGATGATAGGACTCATGTGACCACTCGAGTTGTGGGTACACAAGGCTACTTTGCACCGGAATACATTGCTACAGGTTTGGCACGACAAAATACTTTTTCATTCCCTTTGCACTTTAAAATCATAATATCATTAATTTATCCATATTAAACTCCTTGCTAATGAACATGCCATTTGATGGAAAATATTTCTCTTTTTCAAAAACTTCAAATACTTTTTCTAAATTCTACACATTCCACACTAATAATAACATAATGAATACAATACTCGTGCATCGAAGACTAGTTATATTATAAAAACTTGAATAAATAAAGAAGTGATACATTCATATGAATCGAGATCTGGCTTGGCTCAATAGTTACTAGTACAATTATGGTGTCAACGACTGGATACTCAGATAAGAAGCCCCCGTTTGGCTCACATTAATTTTCATTCCATTACATTTCATTTTCTTTCTCTTATTTTTAGTCAGATAATCTTCCGTAAAATAATATTACATGTAAATAAAAAACATTTTCTTCTTTTTCAATAATTCATTTTTCAAAAAAACATTGCTCCACCCATTTTCATTTCTACAAAATGAGGGCCAAATGGAGGCTAGATTCCAAATTCATAAAAATATCTTGAATATGTCTGCAAAACTAAGCCTCTGTTTGGCCACTTTTTAAAAAAAATTAAAATGGGTGGAATATTATTTTTTGAAGAATGAGTGGTTGAAAAAGAAAGATTTTTTTATTTATTTTTAATATTATTTTATGAAAAATTGTATTATTGAAAATATGAGAAAAAAATGAAATTTAATTTAATGGGGGCCAAATGGACTTCTTAAGTACCCTAAGTACAACAGATTGTGCAGAAAAGTTAATTATAATAACTACTAAACTTAAATTTACTTGACAACCCACATTAAATAAGAACAACCACTCAAGTAGTGAAGAAATTTTGACAACTTTAATTCAATTTATAGCCATTTTCATTAATCTGTAAAAAATTGTAAATGATGATATATAAAAAGCATTTTTTATAGTATCATCATGACAATGGAACACCGATAATATGACAACTCGTTATTTCTCACATTTCTCTCTGAGAGCACATCTCCTCTCCTGCCCTCTCATTTTTTATGAAAGATAATGCTACTTGCAAGAGAGCCTAATTTGAATCGATTGTGCTACGAATACAGAATCGTGTCCAAAGTCGTGTCCAAAATGGACACATGGCACCTCGGTATTGGTTGAGACGCCTGTCACGCTGGGGCCCATAGGCTCCTCGGCCAATGTTGAGGTGCCGTGTGTCCATTTTGGACACGACTTTGTACCACAAGCATTATTCAATTTGAATAAGTCATTTTATTTGAAGTGGCCCCTCTCCACGTGATGGGTAGATACCTGATGTACACGTAGCATGACTCAAAAATGAATTATCCAATCCTATTATTTCACATAAATTGTTACATCAGTCCAAATATAGTCATAATGATAAATAAATTTTTTAAGGCCCCGTTTGGCAGGGATCTTTTGCCCCAAAAAATTGATTTTTTGAC
Source organism: Olea europaea var. sylvestris (assembly GCF_002742605.1). Classification (NCBI taxonomy): domain Eukaryota; kingdom Viridiplantae; phylum Streptophyta; class Magnoliopsida; order Lamiales; family Oleaceae; genus Olea; species Olea europaea. Next base: position 298,102 of record NW_019266107.1, read on the forward strand.
CATTATTTTACTATTCAAGTCGTAATTTTTGACTTCTTCTCTCACATGTGAACCCCACTTTTCTTCTAACGGTCAAAAAATCAATTCTCAAAATCCCTACCAAACGGGGCCTAAATACTTTATAAATTTAACGAGTAGTCCCCGTTTTCTTCCTATCTCACGGATCCAAACACAAGTAAAACACTTGAATTTCTCTTTCCCTTCCTTCCACAGGGACCAAACAGCTTAAACCAACTCTGCTCAAAGACAAAAATATCAAACAACCTTATTAATGACTCGTACCAAATAATATGCTCAAATTTCATCTTGATTCTGTCGGCTAGCAAATTTTCCCGAACCCATTATTATTCCACAATTTCTCTGAGAAAAACTGCAAGTCTTCTCTAGAGCGGTAGTCTAATCAGAATTGAACTCGAGGTTCGATTATTCATATTTTTTCATCAATTTTAACTTCAGTTTCATACTCATTTTAATCATGCATGGTTGTGCAATTTAAGTTTTTATTGAATTTCTTTTATTGCTTGCCTGATTTTTTTTTTAAAATTTAATTTGGAAACATTAATTACTCACTTTTGCTGATGTGAAAAACTCGCTCATTTTCTATCAATCTTACTTTTGTACTATTTGAAGTTGTAATTTTAATGAATTTTGAAAATTAAGGTAATTTTTCGGTGGATGCTTTTTCATTGTTTCTCAATTACTGTTTTATATGTACAAATTTTCTATATTTGACTGATGCAAATTTTTTTAGTTCCTTTTCTGGGTGAAAAATTATTGAATTAACGTTGTAATTTATCCATTTTTTTTTATGTCTAATTACTTCTGCCTGAACATTTAAGTATTTAGTGATCAACATCAATAATCCTGCGATTTAAATCCTCAGTTGGATTTTATTTTTTCTAACTAATTTATTTATTTAGTTATTATTATTTTTTTGGGTTCAAAACGTTATTCTTATTATTTTTTTCTTTTTATTTGAATTCATAAAAGGTTTGAAGATTCAGAATTTCTGGGAAAAGATTATGTTGCCCAGTATCTCACCAAGGATTTCTATATTTGTCTTTCCATTATTGGTGCACTATGACATTAATTTCCACATCTAAAAAATATGACCTATGCCAACACTTCCACAAATGTGGGATGATCCGTGCAGTTCGTTAAAAGGTGATGTCAGATGTTAAAACGATACCCTGGTATCGAGCTTAGTAAGGCAGCACACCAGGCGAGGAATTTGTCATTTGCGATGCTAGTTTGTACTTGTTATGTCGAGTGTTTGAACTGTTATATTGTGATGGGATGTTGACCATTTGAGAATCATAACAGTAGACAAATGTTATTAAACTCCGACAGCATAAGCCGGTTAGATTTTGAACTGGCGAACCAACTGTCTAACCGATCCGGTTCAATTGATCCAGACGAGGAATTATCCCCAAACAAACATTCTGATCGGTCTAAACCGGATAGACCTAGTGTAACCAGGACAATAAACTCTCGATGATCATCCACAATAGGACACAAATTGTAGAAAAACTTCATGCCAAAACAAGCATTATCTTTGCTTAGCCATCTTTGTTTTCCTTTTTGCTGTAATTTCCATCTCTCACTGCTTGACCATCATTGCACTATTAATAATATTTAGCTTTTTGTAGCTTTGTTTAATAGTGTTTTATAGATGTTGATTAAATTTAAGTATATCGAGAGAATTTGAGCTGGTCTATTGTCTTTCTCACATGACAATATTGTTGGGTTGTTGGATAACTCCCGAATTTAAGGTTAGGTAACTTTCATAGGGCCAGAGACTGGATTTATCAAAGAGGCATACAAAGAATGACTGGAGACAATTGGTGTGCACCAAGTTGTTTTTTATGTATATAAAATTAGGTTCATATCAAATGCATTTTTACCACCCATAATCAGAACTGTCTTCCACACTAGGTGCTAATGAAATCCTAGAGATGAAATGCTAACAGAATTTCTTGCCTCATATAATGATATAACAATATATCTGAGAATGAAATTGCTATTCTTTCATTTTGTTTTTTGTAATTTAGATCTTTTTTCTATGCTGTTCACTTCTCAGCTTCAGCATGACTCAGGAGATTCCTAATATTGAATCCCCAAGGAGACGATCAGGTCTACTAAGAGATCAAGTTCAGCTGGTTAAAAGAAAGGATTCTGATCGTTATGAGATTGTTCCAATTCAAGATACTCTATCATTTGAGAAGGGTTTCTTTGCTGTTGTTCGGGCATGCCAGTTGTTGGCTCAGAAAAATGATGGGATGGTATTAGTCGGGGTTGCAGGTCCCTCGGGGGCTGGAAAGACAGTTTTCTCTGAGAAGATCCTCACCTTTATGCCAAGCATTGCTGTTATAAATATGGATAACTACAACGATGCAACTCGTATAATCGATGGCAACTTTGACGGTAAATCTGGTCTTCTTTTTTTGTACTCCCTAGTTTAGACCTGATGATTTGGAGCATGTTTGTCAAAGCTTAAGATGATGTAAAATTTACTTGTTTCCAAGCATTTTTGGATGTTACCTTTCCTTAGTTTTAAGTAGAAAATGCAATTTTTATTTTATTTAAAAAGGAGTAACTCTTACCCTTGTTTTCTAAAAGTTAATTATTTTCAACTTTAAATTTTAAAACTTACATATCCTTACACAGCCAAACATGCTCCAACTCAATTGATCTGTGGCGGCTTATCTGGTATCATTTCATATGGAACTGTCGGTTTACCATGAAGAATCTGATATTTAAAATTTCATTAGAAGTCATCAGATTCCACATTTAAGCACATGGTATTTCTGCTATGTTATGTGGACAGATGGGGAATCCTTCTAAGGAATACTATTTCACATTTGCTGTGCTAATTGCTTTTGAGCACCTGACTAAGAAGTTATATATCAAGGATTCTATTTGATTAAATCAGCTAAAATAAGCCAAAATAGGGAGCCTTAAATGAAGAGAAAGATTTTTGGTGCCAAATACTACTGTTTCTTTCCTTTATTGGGAGTTAATTTTAAAGAAGGTAGTGTTCATTCTGATAAATATTACCTACCCATTTATTACAAAGATTTTTCCAATCATGATGTGCTACGCTTGGAGCATCGCTATTGAATTTGATTATCATATGTGCAGAAATGACTGGAACTTATCGGTTAATTTGTGAAAGTTTTATTGTTAAAAGTTCCTCAATGAGATGGAATTTATATAGATTTCTGGTCTCTAGAAGATATATCGAATGCACTAGGAAAAATAACTTTGCATTACTCACCAGTTTTCAATTAGTGTTCATATTTTTATGCATGACTCCTCCTACCATTGTTTGTTTCCATTTGAATCTGTCAGAATGTGTGGACTTCAATAATTTTTGAGCAAATGCCTAATAAAGTCTGTGAATTCAAAATTCTGATAGAGTACTCTTTCAAAGGGGGGAAAAAATGCATGAAGTATGTGTGTGCCATATAAAGTTCCCTGACCCTTTAAACATGTTGAATCTACTTATATTTAACAAATGGAAAATTATGCTCTAAATATGTTCCCTTTTTAGTTAAATTTTTACTCAAATTTTCTTTGACACTTCTTTTATCTACTTCTATGGAAAATCTGTGATGAAAGTTTCCTAGTATAAATGTTGTGCTTTATAATTTTTGAAACAGATCCTCGCTTGACAGACTATGACACACTGCTTGAGAATATCCACGGTTTGAAAGAAGGGAGGCCTGTCCAAGTCCCAATTTATGATTTTAAGACTAGCTCTCGAGTTGGTTACAGGTTGAATACTTGTCAACTATGTGGCTGACTCAACGCTTTCCTAATATCTTTTCTAGTTTGAATTTCTTATTTCTTTTCTTAGTAATGTAGTAATCATTGTGCAATTTCTGCGGCTATTGTTATTACTCCCTTGATCCATATTTCTCACTCATTTTGTTAACCTCCTTATGTGTTATGAGATAGATTATAAAATGTATTTACCTGTTCATACCTAGTTTGACATAAAGTTTCAAATGTGTTCAAATAATGATTTTCAGATTTTGTCTTTTCATGTGGGCATAATGTGAATGGTGAGACGAAGTTAGTTTGACGTTCTAAATTCACTGAACTTCATGATTTTGGTGTTAAAGATTTCTTTTTGTGATTGTTTAGCATCCAAAGAGACTTGGTAATAATTAGGCTGTGAAAAATGATTATTTTTAAATAGTTTTAATCATAGTTTTGAAGGATTGTCTACTTTCACAAACTCTAATGTTTTTCTAGAACCAAAAGGCGAAGGTTGATCTTTATCTAGTCAAAAGTTGCATCTTATAATTTTCAAGCAATACATCTAAGAAGGAAACATACTAAATAAGACATAGTTAACTTTGGTATGGTATTACTAATAAATCCTGATACAACTTGGAAATCAAGTGACACAATAACCCATTGAGTAATATACTGTATCATAATAATCTTATGAAATAACTAATAAGTCCTGTTGCAATTTGGCAATTGAGCAACCCATCAGGGGTTCCTGTAGCTAGAACAATAATTTGGATAAATAATTCTTTTGAAATGATTTTTTTATGATCCATCTCATTTCTAGAAATAGCAACCCTTCCTTTCTGCCTTCCATTATTATAGAGATGGTCTCCAACACTTCCATGTCTATTTCTCGTGTATTGCTGCCTGCTATCTTGTATAGTTTTTTGTTTGTCGTGATATCATGTTGTATTTGCTCAATGCTCATGATGAATCATTACTATTAACCTCTCATATTAAGCAGGACTGTAGAAGTTCCCAGCTCCCGCATTGTTATTATTGAAGGGATATATGCCTTGAGTGAGAAATTGCGTCCTTTGATAGATCTTCGCGTCTCTGTTACTGGTGGAGTGCACTTTGACCTTGTCAAACGAGTTATGAGGGACATTCAACGCGCTGGACAAGAGCCCGAGGAGATAATTCATCAGATATCAGAAACGGTGTCAACTTCTTACTTATTAATTGTTACCTTCTTGATATGTGAATAATTGCTGCAATATCTCTTTGCTGGACATGAGATTATTTGCAATTAGTCTCATAGCATACATTGCAACACAGGTGTATCCTATGTACAAGGCTTTCATTGAGCCAGATCTACAAACAGCACATATCAAAAGTGTTAACAAATTCAACCCGTTCTCTGGATTTCAAAATCCCACCCCCCCCCCCCCCCCCCTTTTATTTTTAGTTTTATTGGATTAAGACTATAATTGTAAATTTGTTGTGGTATATTTATTAAAAACATGTTTTAATTGTGACGTAATTATAATGTGGTATAGTAAGTAAAACTTATTGTGGTAATATAATTATCCTTTTTTCTCCCTTTTTCTAATTACACAACTACTGAACAACCGAACAACCTTTGCAATTCAAACGCCATAAAAAAAAAAAAAAGATTACACATAAAAAATTTTCATTATAACTCTAAAAATTATTTTTTTTCTTTCATTCTCTTCAAAACCAACCATTTTATCCCTACTATATAAAAATAAGAATGTGGGGTTACTGTTGAAGTGAACAATATATTGTTCCATTTTATCTCATTGTAGCTTTTTTATTTTATTTATTCCATTTTGTTTATTGCACTGTAGTCATTCCTTCTGTTTCTCGGGTGTTTGAGCAAAAACGACACCGTTTTGTTTAATTGGTACATCGATATTTTCCCATTCTCACCCAAATTTTTTTACTTTTTTCATAGAAATCACACCTTATTTCTTCTTCTCTTCTCTAAAGTTTAATGTGCACTTCTCATTTCTATCTTGTTTTTATTATTTGTGTAAGAATTAATTTGTTTTTCATATTTTTCTGGTGTCTAATCTTAGATTTGATTTTTTTCTAGCGGTAAGTTAGTTTCCTTTTTTCCCTTCTTTTCTAGCGGTAAGTTAGTTTCATTTTTTCCTTTCTTTTCTCCTTCTTTGGTTATATGCTTTATATTCTTTTTCCCTTTTTTTTTTCTCTTTTTTTGAATTGGCTTTTATTAATTTTTTTTAGAAAAATATATACTGTTGGATCTTTTTTTTTTTTTTTTGACTCAGAATTTTGGGAATTTAGGGGTTAAATGTGTTATTTAGTTGTTTGTGATTTTGTATTGTCTTTGATAAAGTTCAATTTTGAAATTCTTTGGTCTTCTGTATTTGTGTTATTTTCATGAAGATTTGTAATGTTACAAGTGGAAAACGTTTGATTGATTGAGGGAATGGTTTTGAGGGAAAAATCATAAGTGTAGTGTTAATTTTTTTTGTTATACTAATTTGAAAATAAAGTTTTGAATTTAGAGGTTTTTTTGTTATAGTAATTTGAAAATAAAGTTTTGAATTCAGAGGTACAGATACACGACCACTGCAAAAATCAACTTCAATTAGAATCTTTCAGTGCTGTCGCAATGGAGAGAAGAGGAGATGGAGTGATAGCTAAATGGTTTTTTGGAATGATAACTGGCTAATAGACAAGAACAATGGGATCTGAGCTGGGTTCTACTACCTATAAAACTATCAAAATTAAGCAGATTTATTTGATTACAACCCTTTATATATACATGTTCATGTAGAGAAAGATTTGGATTTTCCGTGTAATTATTAGTTGTGTTCTTCACATTCTCATTCCTTATTTACATTAGCCAATGTTTGGCATAAATTAAAATTCAGATTTTGATCTAAGTCAAAGTCAATATTTTTTTAAACCACATATCACATAGAATTCACAATTTTTAACCACAAATTTCATTAACATTTATCAAAATCTACTAAAAATTTGATTTTAATCGACACCAGGGACTTAGTGATTGGTTGGTATGACTAAAAAGCCAGTTTTGATAAAAAGAGATTGTGTATCTTACAAAATAAGTTATTAAAAAAAATAAAAGAAAAAAATAGACAAGAGTTTCTCCCTATTCCAAAATTAAAAAAAAAAAAAAAATTATTGATGAAGTCGTAAAGTCTCTGTGCATGGAGGCTTCGTGTCTTTGTACAAGGAGGCAACAAGTCTCCGTGCACGGAGACTTTGCATAATGTTGGTAAATTTTTGGTCATGGCTTCTAAAACAAACTTTGAGGATCACAACTTTAAATGTCCAGGGACTATGGATTTGCCGCCCCCTTCATTGCATGTTTTTCGGGAACCTAAGTTGTTTTTGCTTTTCATGATGCTTTGTGTAAAAATTAACTTCACACCATTAACGATGTGTTATTGAATCCATGGGGTTTATTTCATTTAGGATCTTGCACTACTTCTCCAAAATTTTGAAGCCACATTAGAGCATAGGTCAAAAAACAATGAGTGACCTGAAAAGTAGCGGGTTCCCTCGTCATAAAAATAAAAATAAAAATGGGTGACATTTGGTATTGATTTTCTTTCACAGGAGGATATATTGTCTTTCTTGGTCAACTAGAGTCAACGCAGCTGTTGATACTGCTCGAGGCCTTTCTTTCTTGCACGATGCTAAAAACCAAGTGATACATCGAAATGTTAAGCTTGCTAACATTCTTTTGGATGAGGTCTGCTCCTCGAATATTATATATGAATATATTTGTTTTTTTTGGCTTTCACATAAGGTAGTTGTTTACATAGAAAAAGTAATAGCCTCGTTTCATTATGGGGCAGGCCTTCAATGGCAAGTTGAGTGGCTTTGGTCTCGCTAGAGATGGGCCACCTGATGATAGGACTCATGTGACCACTCGAGTTGTGGGTACACAAGGCTACTTTGCACCGGAATACATTGCTACAGGTTTGGCACGACAAAATACTTCTTCATTCCCTTTGCACTTTAAAATCATAATATCATTAATTTATCCATATTAAACTCCTTGCTAATGAACATGCCATTTGATGGAAAATATTTCTCGTTTTCAAAAACTTCAAATACTTTTTCTAAATTCTACACATTCCACACTAATAATAACATAATAAATACAATACTCGTGCATCGAAGACTAGTTATATTATAAAAACTTGAATAAATAAAGAAGTGATACATTCATATGAATTGAGATCTGGCTTGGCTCAATAGTTACTAGTACAATTATGGTGTCAACGACTGGATACTCAGATAAGAAGCCCCTGTTTGGCTCACATTAATTTTCATTCCATTACATTTCATTTTCTTTCTCTTATTTTTAGTCAGATAATCTTCCTTAAAATAATATTACACGTAAATAAAAACATTTTCTTCTTTTTCAATAATTCATTTTTCAAAAAAACATTGCTCCACCCATTTTCATTTCTACAAAATGAGGGCCAAATGGAGGCTAGATTCCAAATTCATAAAAATATCTTGAATATGTCTGCAAAACTAAGCCTCTGTTTGGCCACTTTTTAAAAAAAATTAAAATGGGTGGAATATTATTTTTTGAAGAATGAGTGGTTGAAAAAGAAAGATTTTTTTATTTATTTTTAATATTATTTTATGAAAAATTGTATTATTGAAAATATGAGAAAAAAATGAAATTTAATTTAATGGGGCCAAATGGACTTCTTAAGTACCCTAAGTACAACAGATTGTGCAGAAAAGTTAATTATAATAACTACTAAACTTAAATTTACTTGACAACCCACATTAAATAAGAACAACCACTCAAGTAGTGAAGAAATTTTGACAACTTTAATTCAATTTATAGCCATTTTCATTAATCTGTAAAAAATTGTAAATGATGATATATAAAAAGCATTTTTTATAGTATCATCATGACAATGGAACACCGATAATATGACAACTCGTTATTTCTCACATTTCTCTCTGAGAGCACATCTCCTCTCCTGCCCTCTCATTTTTTATGAAAGATAATGCTACTTGTAAGGGAGCCTAATTTGAATCGATTGTGCTACGAATACAGAATCGTGTCCAAAATGGACACATGGCACATCGGTATTGGTTGAGACGCCTGTCACGCTGGGGCCAATAGGCTCCTCGGCCAATGTTGAGGTGCCGTGTGTCCATTTTGGACACGACTTTGTACCACAAGTATTATTCAATTTGAATAAATCATTTTATTTGAAGTGGCCCCTCTCCATGTGATGGGTAGATACCTGATGTACACGTAGCATGACTCAAAAATGAATTATCCAATCCTATTATTTCACATAAATTGTTACATCAGTCCAAACATAGTCATAATGATAAATAAATTTTTTAAGGCCCCGTTTGGTAGGGATCTTTTGCCCCAAAAAATTGATTTTTTGACCATTATTTTACTATTCAAGTCGTAATTTTTGACTTCTTCTCTCACATGTGGACCCCACTTTTCTTTTAACGGTCAAAAAATCAATTCTCAAAATCCCTATCAAACGGGGCCTAAATACTTTATAAATTTAACGAGTAGTCCCCGTTTTCTTCCTATCTCACGGATCCAAACACAAGTAAAACACTTGGATTTCTCTTTCCCTTCCTTCCACAGGGACCAAACAGCTTAAACCAACTCTGCTCAAAGACAAAAATATCAAACAACCTTATTAATGACTCGTACCAAATAATACGTTCAAATTTCATCTTGATTCTGTCGGCTAGCAAATTTTCCTGAACCCATTATTATTCCATCAATTTCTCTGAGAAAAACTGCAAGTCTTCTCTAGAGCGGTAGTCTAATCAGAATTGAACTCGAGGTTCGATTATTCATATTTTTTCATCAATTTTAACTTCAGTTTCATACTCATTTTAATCATGCATGGTTGTGCAATTTAAGTTTTTATTGAATTTCTTTTATTGCTTGCCTGATTTTTTTTTTAAAATTTAATTTGGAAACATTAATTACTCACTTTTGCTGATGTGAAAAACTCGCTCATTTTCTATCAATCTTACTTTTGTACTATTTGAAGTTGTAATTTTAATGAATTTTGAAAATTAAGGTAATTTTTCGGTGGATGCTTTTTCATTGTTTCTCAATTACTGTTTTATATGTACAAATTTTCTATATTTGACTGATGCAAATTTTTTTAGTTCCTTTTCTGGGTGAAAAATTATTGAATTAACGTTGTAATTTATCCATTTTTTTTTATGTCTAATTACTTCTGCCTGAATATTTAAGTATTTAGTGATCAACATCAATAATCCTGCGATTTAAATCCTCAGTTGGATTTTATTTTTTCTAACTAATTTATTTATTTAGTTATTATTATTTTTTTGGGTTCAAAACGTTATTCTTATTATTTTTTTCTTTTTATTTGAATTCATAAAAGGTTTGAAGATTCAGAATTTCTGGGAAAAGATTATGTTGCCCAGTATTCGAATGAGGGATTGTCCTAAGTTGGGATCATTGTCATCTATTTCCATTTCGGAGAGCAAACCGGAGGCCATAGATAGCCAAGATGAGGATGAAGTTCGAATGAATTCATTCCAGTTGTTTAATGCTATGAGTGCTGAAACTGTTTCTGTGGGGATGGAAACACAACAACTGTCAGGGATGCAGTTAGCGAAAGTCCTTGAAGGTGATAAGGACATGCTCGCGGAGTTGCCGAGGGAACTACCGAGAAAGGAGAAAATTGAGGAAGCATTGTCAAAGAAGTTCAAAATTGGGTGCACAAAGGTTCAAAGCTTCGACAAGTGTGGGGACACTACGACCAGAGGAGTTGTCCATCCGAGGAACCAAAGCAGAGGTGTTGAGGGTGAAGGTTGGTGTCGAAAGTGGCATGCAAGAGGTTGCAACGGGGAGAGGTGCAAGGGGCACTGTGGAAACCCGATCATCGAGGAGATGGTGCCGCAAGTTGGGAGAACTTTAATGCCCATGGACGTGAAAGACAATGCAAGGTTGCATGAGGATGCACCGAACACGTTTCGCTACGAGGACGTTAGCGAATTGAGTGGGGGAGAATGTCACGGATCGCAAGGTCATGACTTGAAACTTGGCATGACACAGGAATGTCATGGCACAAGGTGGGAAAACGAGATAGACTTATGGCAAACAAGGTCTATGCTTCAGCGATATATGGCGATGAGTGCATCGTCAAATTCAGTGGGGGAGTGACTTATGCCTCACGCGATCGCATTCGATTCGTCCCGGTAGCGATCGCAAGATGGCGCGGGTAACGCGTTTCAAAAGGACGGAATAGCTTGCGATAGGGGACGCAAGCAGATTCGGCAAGGGATGTAGGTCGACACAGGCTGGGGACGCAAGTAGACTGTTTTGGGGCAGAATGCAGGCTGCCTAGATCGTGCAGTTTTCCAGGGCATTAATGAGGTTTTTGTAAGTCCCGATCCAGCCATTTTGAGAGGAAAAATACATGGACTTGCAGCCTGATATTTTGAGGATGCAAGTGGACAACTTGCACAACTTGTCCACTTGTGGGCCACTTGCAAGCTAAGCGCGAGTTGTATGCAAGCTAAGCATGAGTTGGCAAAGATATTATCAACATGCAAGCTAGGCGCGAGTTGTATGCAAGCTAGGCGCGAGTTGGCGACAACTTGCAATGCAAGTTGTAAGATAATCCACTTGAAGACAACTAAGAATGAGTTGGCGACAACCAAGCACGAGGTGGCGACAACCAAGCGCAAGTTGTAAAGTGGAATGGTGAGGAGGTTTAAGTTTGCCTATAAATAGAGAGGTAGTCTCATTTGTAAATGGGATGGAGTAGAGGTTAGAGAGTGTAGAGAATATAAGAGTGAAGAGAGTTTATTCATTAGAGAGATTGTAAAGTTTTTCCTTTCATTTATATAAAGAAAGTTTCCCCAATCCTTACTTGTTTTCCATATATTACTTACTTCAAAATTCTCTTCTCAACGTGGGTATAATTTAGCCTCATTGGTTAAATTATTTGTGGGCGTAGAAAGGCTGACTTAACGTTTTCTCGTGAGGTGCGGGAATTGTAGAGCGTTAAGGCCGCACGGCTCTAGTTTGTTCGGGTGTAACGAAACTAGGCCCGTGACATGCTGCTGCTGATGATGACGATGAAAATTCGAGCTGCTTCGAATCTTTGTTGTGGAATTATTAGTGTGTACGTACCAATATGTTGGTTTTTCTTAATTTGTGTGTTTTAGGCAATTCGCCATTTTCATATTTCATTGAAGGGCTAAAAATCTTTCTTCATCCCCACCACACCACACCTAAAACTCTCTTGTTATGTTTGTGAACCTTTTCAATGAATCTTACTGTACAGTTTTAGGGTCTCAAAATTTCCTCTATGGTTTGATGCATATACATTAAACTCTCACTCCCTCGGGCGCGTATATATGCAAATGTTATATATACGGTACGATAAAGATAAGAGTCATTGGTCGGGCCTTGAGTTTCTCCCCAATAGTCGACAATTTGAGTCCCTCTAGACCACTAAGGCGAGTACCCGACTATAAACTTCAGAATTCCATGAAATTAGTCGAGGTGTGTGTAAACTGGTCTGGACACCCGTGATCATTAAAAAAAGCAATAACTAAATAAATAAATAAATAGAAGTCACTGAAGGTATCTGANTGTTAACAAATTCAACCCGTTCTCTGGATTTCAAAATCCCACATATGTTTTAAAGGTGAGTCTTCAGTATCTAAATAGATAGATTTGGAAAGGTTTACTTGTATCTGATCTGACATTGTTGACTGAGGTGTTTCTCTTTTGTTTAGTCAACGAAGCTGGTGACCGTGGATCAAATCAAGGCTGTTCTTTCAGAAGATTGCAGAGAAACTACAGAGGAAACGTATGATATATATCTTCTACCACCTGGTGAAGATCCAGAAGCATGCCAATCATATTTGAGAATGAGGAACCGGGATGGAAAATACAATCTCATGTTTGAGGTTTGGATGATGGGAACTTCAGATTCTTCCTAGTTTTCTTACTTACCCCAAGCTTTCTACCCTTTTATTAGTTTCAATTATACTTTTGAACTCTCTCTGCGTTTCTTTACACTATTAAATTTGACCATAAACTTTCCTCTTCTCTTGGCTTTATGATTTTGTACTAAAATAGAAATTCAGTTTTCACATTCCTGAATTCTTTCCTTTTTTCTTCTCTCCTGGTAGTGTGTGTGCATGCACTTCCGTGTGTTCGATTTTTCTTTACATTTCTTAGAAATTTTTGCTTGTAACCTTACCATTGTCGTGCGGTAGACGGAACATTTTACTGTATAGCGCATAGGTCGTTGGAGATACGGAGTTGGGTTTTGTTAAGAATGAGGGGATCAAATTGCAATTAAAAACTACAAAGAAATTAATGTTTTAATTTTTTGCATTCAGATGTATTTGATAGAAAAATTTCCAATCTTTCAATGACATCTTAACTGTAAAATGGAAAGGTGAAGGTTTTTTTATTGGCAATTACATTTGTAGACGCACTTTACTGTTTTGAGGCCTGCTTTTATCTCAGTTTGCAGGATATGGCTGAAGCCTGTTTAATAACCTGTAAATCTGTAATTATAATTTGTGTAGAACTGTCAATGAATAATGTGGATCTTGTATTCTAAGCAGCAGTATAAATAACTTTCAGGAATGGGTCACGGATAGCCCCTTCATTATATCACCAAGAATTACTTTTGAAGTCAGTGTGCGCCTTCTCGGGGGTTTGATGGCATTAGGGTATACAATTGCATCCATCCTGAAAAGAAGCAGCCATGTCTTCGTAAATGATAAAGTTTGTGTAAAGATTGATTGGCTGGAGCAACTGAACCGCAAGTATGTCCAGGTATGAAACCTGTATGTTGGTTATTCCGTGCAATGTCTAGCACTTGATTATCTAGTTACAAAACTCCAATATCTTCTCATATTCAATTTTTTTCAGTCTGATGTGATGAAATTCTAATTTAAAAGGTCCCCAGATAAAAAATCCTGTTTTTTTACGGCTAGAGTTGAGACCATTCAGAAAAGTTTGTCTATTTGAGGCATGCTTACTCATCATTAAATATGAACTATCTTCTTTTTTGTAAAACAGTTATATGCCACTGCTTAATTATTGATTTTGAAGCATATCAAGCTATGGCAAACAATGAAAGGAGATATGGATTGAGTAATATTCTTGAAGAAGTTTAATTCACCTAAGAACTATCTTCTGTTTGGAGGCACTAAATAGGGGAACACACCCTCATAGAAATTTTAAGGAACAATTTGTCACTCAGAGGTATAATAGACT
>NW_019266107.1:313430-327552 GCF_002742605.1 Olea europaea var. sylvestris
TTATAAAACTCATGCAATGAGTGTTTATAAGTTATTATAAGTTGTGGGTCCTAAGGAATTTGTGGGTAGTAATTGTGAATCCTGCGAATTGTGTGGATAAAAAGTATATTTAACAATCTTAAATTTTACCAAATATGGATGAAATATTAGTTTCTGCAAATGCTTTCGACTTTCAATGTATTCTAATATCTGTCGCCGAAAGCAGGTATTACTCATTGCTCGGGGACAGCGTCAAGTTATGCATCAAATCGATAATCTTAGCAACATCCTACATGACTATTTCGGAGAGAGGTCTCAACAAGGACGAGAAGGGAGAGCTATGGGTGTTCAGTCGATTGGAGTTCCTCTACTTGTTTCTTTGGCTATTGGTGGCATAGGTATCTTCTTGTTCAAATCTGTGTCATCTCAGAAGTGATCAAACTGGAGGGAGTTGAAATAGAGTATAGAATAAAGAAGAAATGTGAAATGTTAAAGATATCTATAAATTATGTTGGATTTCTTTCTTCTTTTTGCCCTTTTGTCTACTTATTTTGAATGCTTATGGTGAGAAATGTTGTGACACACTCAACTCCCCAGAACACTCCCACACTCCATCCAACCCCACCTAAAGAAATAGAAGATTAATAAGTTTTGGTCACATGAAATCCCAAATTATTAGAGGATGTTTGGAGAGGATTGAAATTAATTTTTTTAGTAGATTGTGACAGAAGTTTTTAAAATGTGGTCGAACATTTGTGAATCCATAAAAGATGTGATTAATATTAATTGTTTGACTTTAACTTTGACTTAAATTTAGATTAAAATCAAATTTTAATTCGAATCAAACATGCTTTTAAAAAGTTCAGGATGCTAAGATATCTATACATTTAGGCTATGTTTGATTGCATCCCAATTTCATGAAAAATGGAAATCAAATTCCATCTTTTCAATTTTTTGTTGTTTGATTGGCAAAATTTTCCCTAGAATTCAAATTCCACCTTTTATGCAATCTAAGCTAACTTCCATATTTTCCTTGAATTCCAATTCTCACTGAATGGTGAGAATTGGAATTTTCGATCACTGTAGAACTTTTTTATTATTATTATTTTATTTTTGGTAATGGAAACAAATTATAAAAATTATTGTAAAAAAATATTTCCATTTAAAGGACAATTTTCGTGTAAAACAAAGTCAAACGAATATCAAAAGATAGATGATTTTCTTAATTTTTTTTTTGGGTGTGTTGGCAAGGACAACAAATTTCATTTCTAATACCAGTAAAATCTATTCCTTTAATTGACAATTTTCATGTAAAACAAAACCAAACGAAAATAAAAAATACTTCTATTTCAACATTTTTCACATGAAAAATTATCCCAATTAATCACAATAATTTATAATTTTCAAGAAAATAATTTTTAAGCAATTCAATTTCTTAGAATTCGTTTTCAATTTTATTTTTACAATCAAACGAATCCATAAAGTTGAAGAAAGTGGACTTCAATGGTCCCTTGACTTTTGATTCATGAAACCCGTTAGTTCCTAAAATAAATTCCGTAAAAAATTGCGACTGGTCGTCCTGACTTGGACAATGGATTGATGACATGACATTTCATTTGATATTACTTTGAAACCAAATATGATAATAATAATTATGTGGTCTACTTTGTAAATGTAAAAAATGAATTGCATCCTCAGGGCCCTTCATGGATCTTCGCGCTTAGAAGCGATTATTATTATTATTATTATTATTATTTATTTTTTCCCCATCCAATTCCTAAAAAGTTAGAATTTTTCCTTAATTTCTTCCTCTTCTGTAGACTTGCTTTATTAGTTTTTTTTTTAAGTCTTTTATTTGACTTTAACATATTATTATTTAAAAAAAAAACTTTCATTTGACTTTAATTTAAAATTTTAAAATATTTTATCTGTACGAAAGTTAAAAAATTACTTTATCTAAATAGTTAAATAAGATTTAAATTTTGGCGTTATCTATATTATGTAATTATGATCTTAAGATTCATTTTATTACAAATTGATTTGTCTAGTTGAAAAATTAAAACTATGAAAAATATTCTAATTTTTGCATTTTGAAAACTAGAAAATTGTATAATTAACTAACGGTAGGAGTTATCAAGTAAATATTGTATTTTATAATTTTAAATGTTTTGATGCATATTATTTTAAATATTAAATAATTTTTAAAATGACTACAAATTTAAAATAATATTATAAATAAGATTTTTTATTTTTTATTTTATTTTTTACACTTAAACCTCGCCTGAACTCACTTAGAGCCTGAAGCTTCAATTCTACACCCAGTCACGTTTTAAGCTTTTTAGACATTGAAAATAATGTAAGAGGATGCCACGTTTTCAATTTATTGTCTAGGTAGGATGTCAGTTAGATGTGTGATTTTGGAAGAGTGAATCTGTTTTCGAGTTGCTATAAAGATTAGATTGGAATGTTCTATGTCTCCCTTGTGACCCATAGGGTGAGGTTGGATTGGGGTTGGGGTGAGTGTGGAAGGTGAATTTTATTTTATTTTCTAGTTTATTTTTGTTATTTTGAATTATTAATTACATTTTGGGCCCATTTGCACATTTCGAAAATTTTTGACTCTTGCTGCCAAGAGAGAGAGAGAGAGAGAGAGGGGTATTTTCACTACGTTCTTGAAAGGTAGAGGACGAATGTGTCAAATTTCCTCTTTCTTAAGTTCTTTCCTTTTATCCCTACTGTTGGCTTCTACCACTTTCATTGTTTATTCAAACGAGCACTTTTATGTTATAATTATATTACCATCACAAAATTTATTAAGTACACCACAATTTTTAGGTAATTATATTTACACTACAATTTTTATTTCTTAAAACACATTTTAATTAGACTTAAGGCTCTTAACTTTGCTCATTATAACACTTACATCCCTAACAATTTTTAATGTCATTCATATTCTCGAACTTTCTTTTAGTTAACAAATTATGTATTTTATCAGTTTAATATTCAAAAGTTCGTTGAAATGACGTAAAATAATTTATTTTTCCATCATATTTAAAAAAAAAAAGTTGGACTTTTTTCCCCTCATCTCAAAGAATAAAAACAAATATTTTATATAAATCATCATTAAAGATGAGACATACTAATTAATGAAAAGTTGAAGAATAAAAATTTCGACATAAAAAAGTTAGATGATACTGCAATGAACAAAGTTTAAGGAACTTAATTGCAATTAAAATGTAATGTATCAACTAAAAATTGAGTTGGGAATATAATCACCCTTAATTTTTTTCTTATTTACTTAAATAACCTTAAGTAAAATTACATAATTAGGATTAATATACTTTTAATTAATCACAATACAAATATAAACCTAATTCCTTCTTCTTTATCTTCCAAAAACTGGTAGGTAATAACATCCAAATTTTTTTTCAGCTTGAAGGTCATAGTTTGTAGGTGTCGTTGCACACAAAATTCAAGGATTGGAGTTTGACATGGTCCATAGCTGAAATTAGAAATCAAGTTTATTGACAAAGAAATACAGACTCATTTATTTGAAATCAAGTTTTCCTCCTTTTTATCTTCCCCTTCTTCGAAAAAATAATTAAAATAGTATCGATGAGAAGAAAACCTTACCCATTTCTCTTGATAATGTGGATGAGAAAAAATAAAATAAAATAAAATTTATAAAGCACATCTAGTAACGCCTAATCGTGCATTAAGCAGTCAACTTGACAATGAACCGTTTAATTTCGTGTTTATTGTCAAGGTGCTACATTGTGTTCATGATTCACGGCTATGTGCGCTTTTTAGAATAATGGCATAATGTCACACTAATGTTTTATTTAGGGGCTGTCTAGTAAAAATTATTGACTGATTTTGAGCAAATTTCCGATTGTTATCCGCCGTGCACATGGGTCCCATGTTGCAGCAATGTTTGAAAATCAAAAAGTGAAATACCTAAGTTGCCCATCAATCATAAGAAATGAATTAACTATTAGGGGCAAAACATGATCATTCTACAATAAATTAGTCCAACATTGCAGCTATGATATTTGGTTTCTGCCATAAATGATTTGTCTTCATGAAAAGCAAACGGTAAAAATTTCACTGGAAATTTGAGTAAAATCTCCTCCAGATAAGCGCTTAATATTAGTACCTGCTGGCTAGCATCTACACTAACACGTGGGTATCTTGAGCAAACTAAATTTAAACTTTCTTGTAAATAAATAAATTCATTAAAGTACAGTTACGAAACATGAACTCTGGTAAGGATAAATTACTTTCTGTGTACACTTTCCCATGATAAAAAAGAGTCATCAATTTTTTCCTACATATTCATCTGTCATGTGAATTTTGTAATCTTCCTATGCACTTCATTAAATTTTATTCCATTTTTTTTTTTGTCTTTGAGGAGATCTTCTTTGTGTAAAGAAAATTACAGAAGAAAAATTTAGAAAATATACGATCAAAATGACCTTAGATAATCCTTGATAAGTTTGAAGACGACGCCGGCGTATGAAGCCCCTTCCAATTTTTCAAAAACAATCCCATCCATACGGGCCTGAATTCCACTCGAAGATGCCATGACTTCTACCAACTCTTTAACTGCAGTATCAGCTTCAACTATGGAGTTCCCTAAGCCACTTAAGAGCCCGAATAGAGATGAAGAAGGCCTCGACAGCTCAACAAGCGTGACCTGGTATTTTAGAAAACATTAGAAATGCCAAAAGTCAGAAAAACTCAGGGCCATGGGGACAGGGGACACAGTACGTTAAGAGTAAACATTATTTATGCTTGACAAAGAGTTTCAATAGTAAAGAGAGTTCTTTTACATACGACATTACAAGAAATGACAGCATAATACTTATGTCCAAAAGTCAAAAAACTGTTAGTCCCATAACTTATATTGTTTTTTCATTTTGGTCACCAAATCTCCTTCTGTTCTAAGTTAGTTGCTGAACTTTCAACTCTACTTCAGGTTTAGGCATTCGTCAACATCCATTTGCCGATCAACAGCGATGATTATGTGACATGAAAATATGTTTGTGCATTATCTTTGTCGTCCAACTAGGCAAAAACACGTATTGTTGGATAAGTCAAGCTTTCTTTTTCCCTTTTTTATTAAATAGAAGTGCAAGAACAACTTGCCTAACAATACGTGTCATTACATAGCTGGACGATAATTTTGAAATAGATGTTCTACAAATTGATAATTGCCGAGGCTTACAAATATAAAATTAGTAGTTAATATCCAAAATAAATTACTTTGACCGTGGTAGTATCCAACTTTCACTCGTAATAACATCAGTTAGAACCAAAAAATAAAAATAAAAATAAAATCAATAGAATATTTCCTATATACCATAATGTTGAATCACTTCCTTTAAAAATTAAGCTGTTAGAAATATTTAAATAGACAAATTAGGGCCCATTTGATGTAGATATTTTGATAATAGATTTTGGGAAAATTGATATTTTTGAAGAACGTATGTTTAAAACGTAGGAAAAGATTTTTGGTCCACATGCAAAATTATGTTATTGGGAGAATGTGGAGTTGAAAATGAGTTTTAAAGATTCTATATCAAAAAGGGGGGCAATTTCATTCTGTCATCAACTCGTACTATATCACCTCTTATTGGAACTCATTTCCAAAACTAGTCCATCAAATTTTCAAATTGATGAGATGCAAAATCTTGTTAATTTTGGAACATTCCATGTAAATAGCTGGTTCGACATCATGGAAATTTCTAGGATCTCATGCATTCAGATCACAATCCAAAGATTAAATAGTGAGAGAACTCTACAAATCTATAACAAACACAAGACTATTAAACAGACCTGTTTATCCACTGGTATATTAGCCTTTTGTTTCGCAATTGCTACTGCTCGAGAGAGTCCCCCAATAGCATCAACAAGACCTCGTGTAGCTGCATCACTACCCGTCCAAACTCTTCCTTGAGCTACTTCTTCCATGCTCTCCACCTGTACCATGATCATCAAATTTCAATTAAGTTACCAATAAAGTTGTTGACATCCCTACATGAAATGTATAATTCATTCAAAAATCATACAGTCATTGATCTAGAAAAGGCAGCCTTGTCTCGGAAATTTTTATATACATACTGTGCTGACTTCGCGAAGAGTTCTGCTTCATCTGCTCTGCAAATCATAAAAACGAGCATGTTGTAAGTAATAATCTGTAGAAACAGATATCCTATGCAAAACCACCAATCAAGGAATAACTAGGCCTTGAATCTCATATATTTACCAAATGTCTTATTTCTTGTTAACACCTAAGCATTGAAATCCCATGTGATTTTCTATGTTCCCATACAAGTTATCAGGCATAAATTGAAATGTGTTGAAATAACGGATAAGAGAATTTTAAACGAGTCAAAGTAGAAAGGACCATTCAGAACACACTTTCAATTCCTAGTGTTTACAATAGTTAAATAGCCACATTACCGTAAGTGAAAACTCGAAAACTCCATTTTTGGATGAGAAATAGTAGAGAGAATTGTAGAGAGAGGGAGGAGGAGCAGGAAATGGCAAAGAAGCGATAGAGATAAGCTGGAAAAGCATATAGAGTTTGGGAAAGGTATACAAAAGATATTATTAAAGCTGCAGCTTTCATTTGATTAAACAATGATACATTGATTGCAAGCTATCTTAATCAGTTTTTCAGTCTGTATTTCTGCCATTCAGTGTCTAATTTTTGTTGTTTCTGATGTTTTCTAGTTAGGAGCAGTTCTGTAAGAAAAAAATGATTTTCTCAAGGGTGGAGCAGTAACTATATAGGTCCTGTTTGAGCTCCATTCTACAAAAAATCATTTTTTTAGCAAAGTCATTTTCAATCCCACATTCTCGTAATAAATTAATTTTACATATAAACCAAAATTTTTTCCCTATTTTTT
Organism: Olea europaea var. sylvestris; assembly: GCF_002742605.1. Taxonomy (NCBI): domain Eukaryota; kingdom Viridiplantae; phylum Streptophyta; class Magnoliopsida; order Lamiales; family Oleaceae; genus Olea; species Olea europaea. The sequence continues at coordinate 320,324 of NW_019266107.1, forward strand.
AACAGCACATTTTCTAAAAAATCACTACTACAAAACCTATTTTCTCAAATAATGGGGCACAAATACACCAATAGATTCTACCGTAAGGGTAGCAACGGGCCCGGGCTAGCTAGTGACCACATTTAGATGAGGCCAAGGCCAAGTTAAGCTTGGTGTTTAGCTTGATGAGCTGAGCTGAACTGAGTGTGTCTTGGGCTTTACAGGGCAGCTGCAGGCTGTGGGCTTTTTAATGTCATAGTTAATTTATAAATTTCTGTAAAGCAGGGTCTAGCCCCTTGGTCACTGAGCCAGCCCAAACTTGGTACGTTGAACGATGGGCTGAGCCAGTCTCGTCCAACCAGATGTACCCAGCTTGGATGGCAACGGCCAAGCTGAGCCATTTTGCCACCCCTAGTTTTAGCATGTTCAGAACTATGGCAGTGAATTTAGTTTGTTCCCAAGTTCAAAGATGTATTTATGAGTGTGGATGCTTTTTGGAGCCATATGGATTCTTAACAGTGTTTCAATTTGGCTGATAATCAAGTTAACCAAAATTCAACATGTGCTTACTTCATATGAATGTATCCCGTCGGATTCTAGGACTGATTCCTAGAGCTTTTTCTTCTACCTTCGTTCTAACTACAATCTTATATGTCATTCCAATCTTCAAAGTACTTCTGGTATCATATGATTAAAAGCATCTTTATCCAAAAATTAATGCATATTTACAAACAACAATGAACCAAAAAATGGGCAGTTTAGTTCCTCATACTTCAAGAACATGCTTTTGAGTTACCTTATCACATAGTCACTTTATAGTACATATTTTTTGCAAGTCAAAGCTTTAAGTACCTGAATGGCCTCTGTTCAGCAGCAGTCAGCTCCGCATATCTTCCCCTTGATATTATCTCCTTATTGAAGCCGATTTTTTCATATAGCTTCTCCAAATTAAGCTTTCCTATGTAAAAATAACAAAATATCAATTTTTATTATAACCCAGAACAAAGTTTGTCGTGTCGATCCATTACCATCCAAAAAGGTTCTCCCGCATAGATTAAAGAATTACAGCTACATTTATGGAGCTTATACAAACTTCAGACAGTTTAGACAAAAGAAACATAATAAGAAAGAATAAGAACTGGGAAGGAATTTAAGCAGCATAAAAGAGGTGAGTGGAAATGGAAAAATGGAAGACAAAACAACTTAGAAGCGAGAAAACATAGCTAGTCCCCACAAACTTCACTGCTCGATGATATAAGAGAACAAAGATGACATGGAACAAAAAATAAGAAAGAACAACATATGCTCTTCCCCAACTAATGGTCCAAATTCTCATGCAAATAACTGAAATAATGTTGATGCATTTATTTAAGCATAGTTATTAATCGCTCAAATGTTCTTGTAGCAAAATCATGTCAATGTGGAACTGTCAAGTAGTTATTCATTATCCAAAAATTATATTTTAACTCTCAAGTGTTTTGCACATGGAGACAAAAGTAAAAGAAAATTTAGAAGCAATTATTTTAAGATGCCAAGTTTGGTAACCAAAGGGACATGCCATAAGTCTCAATGTTCAAAGTGAAATAATGCGCCACCAACTTCGTCATAATGAAGTACACTTTATATTCTACACGAAAGATCAATACAAGATAATGTATTCAGTAAAGAACAAGGCAGGAACATTCTATAAATTTCAGGAGAAATTATTTAGCCTCTGTTTGGCCCCCATTTTGTGTAAATGAAAATGTGTGGAATAATGTTTTTTAAAAAAAATGAGTGGTTGAAAAAGAAAGAAAAGTTTTCAATTTACGTGTAATATTATTTTATGGAAGATTGTGTGGTTGAAAATATGAGAGAGAAAAATGGAATATAATGGAATGAAAATTAATGGGGGTCAAACGGGGGCTTAATTTTAACACCAACTTGCTAAAATTCAGCACTCTAAAAAATTCATTTTGAAAAAATTATAGGTATTTTAGCAGTCAAAATATCAACGCTAGTTAATGATCCAAGATAAAAATTAAGGATCCAGATAAACTTCGAGCTTTTCTAGATGTGCCTCACTATACTTTGCTGTTAGGAGCTTCTCTGGTGCAATTTTAGAAAATATGGTTCATGCTATACTAGGACAGCAGCATCTTAAGGTATCTACGTATGCTGCAAATTTAACAGGTACAATGTTCCTTCAACTTGATTGTTATTATGTCAATTTCAAATTTAAAATTCTCAAGTTTCAACTCATACTCATGTCATGTGACTGCACCCAATAGCTTTTACTGGTTCCAGGACATCAGTTGAAATTTTGAATTTCTTCAAAAGAAACAAAATTTTAGGCAGCTCTCACTTGCTTGCGTCCAACTTCCTTCAACTGCAAAAAATTTCTTGCAAGAATTTAAAGTATAGTCGCCAGGTCTCACCTGTCACAACTCCAATTGAACCTGTTAACGTAAGATTCTCAGCTACTATAGCATGAGCAGCCATTGCCATGTAGTATCCTCCACTAGCAGCAACATCAGCCATTGATGCAATCACAGGTTTAGAGGCCGCCAATAGTTTGATTTCCCTCCACATTCTTCAAAACACAATAACAACACTAATCAATGAACAATCAAACATTTTCCTGTCCATAGGAATCCTATTACTTTGAACACTTAATATAATATTTCTTTTTCTTACTTCATCCTACGATCAATTTAAACATGAAATGCAGATTAAAATCATGCGACATGCAAAAACATTCATAAAACCTACGAATTGTGGACTTTAGCTTACAGATAAGCATTTTTTTTCCTTATTTTTTATGCATATTGACAAAAATACTGCTACTGCATCAAATTTTAACTGTTCGTCCAGATTTTGCCCATTATTATAAATAAAAATAATTTATAACTTATAAGAGACATCTTCACCATCCATGCCATTTCTGTAAGGAATGGACATTCTATTTATTAGTTCGATTTGATAGAACTACACAGATGATTCTGTTTTTCTGTTTATATAGGATAATTTTTGAACAAATAAATATAGATTCTTGACTGTGCTCCTAGTGTTTAACAGGGCTCAATGACACGGCTGAAGTTTCCAAGATGTTTGGTGCTAATTTGAAGGATTATTGACTACCATATCTTATGAAACTATTATTGTTAACATATATTTTATTTCCTTGTTTAGAAGATTAGAATATATTTAAGTTTGGTAGGTAGGATCATTGATATTTTATTTCTGTCCCATAAATAATTGTACTCGGTTAAGACTTCATAAAAGTTTTCTTCATCCCTTTTACTGTGGTCTTCTTCCTCTATCACTCTCTGCATTATGGTATCAGAGCTAAGGGATATTTGAGCAGGTGGAATGGACAAAATGGCCATGACTGGTGCACACAGGGCCGAGGATTCAGGGTCTCAACTGGGACTGCTGAATCGTTCCCTACGAGTGCACCCATTATACCTACTCAGAATCCTATGACCACTCTCTTTGAAAACTCTTCTCTTCAGATTACTACCACTTGGCAGAATGGAAATAATTTCCTTCAATGGTCCAGATCTACACTGATGGTAATCCGTGGCTGTGGACGACTTGGTTATGTGACTGAAGTCTGGAACCACGGTTAAGCTAGCTGAAAATGATCCAACATATACAACCTGGGATACACAAAATTCTATGGTGATGGCCTGGATAGTTAACTCAATTGAAGATGATATTAAGGAACCATACTTATATTACTCTACAGCAAAGGAACTTTGGGATGCCCTCAATGTTGCCTTCTCTGACCTGGAGAATTCTGCCCAGCTATTTGCACAGCTATCTGAACAAATTTCCACTCTAAATGAGCGAATGGAAGAATTCACATCAAGAATTGAAGAGATAAACTCTAAGCTTTCAAATCAAAAAGTGTCTACTAGTCAGCAAAATTTAGTTGAAGCCTGCAATGGCACTCCTCTATTCATGTCTGGTGTAGGAAATGGCCAATTGACCGGTTCCCTTCTTCCCCATTCCTCGTCTTCTCCCCAATTACTCAGGGAGTCTCCAATAATGGAAGAGGTAACTTGAGAATTTAACACCGTTTAGTTTCTGACATTCGAATGGAGTAGTTCTGGCCACATACGTTTATTCATGTGTTCAATATTTATAACTTAAATTGTGTTTATAAAACTCATGCAATGAGTGTTTATAAGTTATTATAAGTTGTGGGTCCTAAGGAATTTGTGGGTAGTAATTGTGAATCCTACGAATTGTGTGGATAAAAAGTATATTTAACAACCTTAAATTTTACCAAATATGGATGAAATATTAGTTTCTGCAAATGCTTTCGACTTTCAATGTATTCTAATATCTGTCGCCGAAAGCAGGTATTACTCATTGCTCGGGGACAGCGTCAAGTTATGCATCAAATAGATAATCTTAGCAACATCCTACATGACTATTTCGGAGAGAGGTCTCAACAAGGACGAGAAGGGAGAGCTATGGGTGTTCAGTCGATTGGAGTTCCTCTACTTGTTTCTTTGGCTATTGGTGGCATAGGTATCTTCTTGTTCAAATCTGTGTCATCTCAGAAGTGATCAAACTGGAGGGAGTTGAAATAGGGTGTAGAATAAAGAAGAAATCTGAACTGTTAAAGATATCTATAAATTATGTTGGATTTCTTTCTTCTTTTTGCCCTTTTGTCTACTTATTTTGAATGCTTATGGTGAGAAATGTTGTGACACACTCAACTCCCCAGAACACTCCCACACTCCATCCAACCCCACCTAAAGAAATAGAAGATTAATAAGTTTTGGTCACATGAAATCCCAAATTATTAGAGGATGTTTGGAGAGGATTGAAATTAATTTTTTTAGTAGATTGTGACAGAAGTTTTTAAAATGTGGTCGAACATTTGTGAATCCATAAAAGATGTGATTAATATTAATTGTTTGACTTTAACTTTGACTTAAATTTAGATTAAAATCAAATTTTAATTCGAATCAAACATGCTTTTAAAAAGGTTCAGGATGCTAAGATATCTATACATTTAGGCTATGTTTGATTGCATCCCAATTTCATGAAAAATGGAAATCAAATTCCATCTTTTCAATTTTTTGTTGTTTGATTGGCAAAATTTTTCCTAGAATTCAAATTCCACATTTTATGCAATCTAAGCTAACTTTCATATTTTCCTTGAATTCCAATTCTCACTGAATGGTGAGAATTGGAATTTTCGATCACTGTAGAACTTTTTTTTTATTATTATTTTATTTTTGGTAATGAAAACAAATTATAAAAATTATTGTAAAAAAATATTTCCATTTAAAAGACAATTTTCGTGTAAAACAAAGTCAAACGAATATCAAAAGATAGATGATTTTCTTAATTTTTTTTTTGGGTGTGTTGGCAAGGACAACAAATTTCATTTCTAATACCAGTAAAATCTATTCCTTTAATTGACAATTTTCATGTAAAACAAAACCAAACGAAAATAAAAAATACTTCTATTTCAACATTTTTCACATGAAAAATTATCCCAATTAATCACAATAATTTATAATTTTCAAGAAAATAATTTTTAAGCAATTCAATTTCTTAGAATTCGTTTTCAATTTTATTTTTACAATCAAACGAATCCATAAAGTTGAAGAAAGTGGACTTCAATGGTCCCTTGACTTTTGATTCATGAAACCCGTTAGTTCCTAAAATAAATTCCGTAAAAAATTGCGACTGGTCGTCCTGACTTGGACAATGGATTGATGACATGACATTTCATTTGATATTACTTTGAAACCAAATATGATAATAATAATTATGTGGTCTACTTTGTAAATGTAAAAAATGAATTGCATCCTCAGGGCCCTTCATGGATCTTCGCGCTTAGAAGCGATTATTATTATTATTATTATTATTTATTTTTTTCCCATCCAATTCCTAAAAAGTTGGAATTTTTCCTTAATTTCTTCCTCTTCTGTAGACTTGCTTTATTAGTTTTTTTTTTTAAGTCTTTTATTTGACTTTAACATATTATTATTTAAAAAAAAAACTTTCATTTGACTTTAATTTAAAATTTTAAAATATTTTATCTGTACGAAAGTTAAAAAATTACTTTATCTAAATAGTTAAATAAGATTTAAATTTTGGCGTTATCTGTATTATGTAATTATGATCTTAAGATTCATTTTATTACAAATTGATTTGTCTAGTTGAAAAATTAAAACTATGAAAAATATTCTAATTTTTGCATTTTGAAAACTAGAAAATTGTATAATTAACTAACGGTAGGAGTTTGACATGGTCCATAGCTGAAATTAGAAATCAAGTTTATTGACAAAGAAATACAGACTCATTTATTTGAAATCAAGTTTTCCTCCTTTTTATCTTCCCCTTCTTCGAAAAAATAATTAAAATAGTATCGATGAGAAGAAAACCTTACCCATTTCTCTTGATAATGTAGATGAGAAAAAATAAAATAAAATAAAATAAAATAAAATAAAATTTATAAAGCACATCTAGTAACGCCTAATCGTGCATTAAGCAGTCAACTTGACAATGAACCGTTTAATTTCGTGTTTATTGTCGAGGTGCTACATTGTGTTCATGATTCGCGGCTATGTGCGCTTTTTAGAATAATGGCATAACGTCACACTAAAGTTTTATTTAGGGGCTGTCTAGTAGAAATTATTGGCTGATTTTGATCAAATTTCCGATTGTTATCCGCCGTGCACATGGGTCCCATGTTGTAGCAATGTTTGAAAATCAAAAAGTGAAATACCTAAGTTGCCCATCAATCATAAAAAATGAATTAACTATTAAGGGCAAAACATGATCATTCTACAATAAATTGGTCCAACATTGCAGCTACGATATTTGGTTTCTGCCATAATGATTTGTCTTCATGAAAAGCAACGGTAAAAATTTCACTGGAAATTTGAGTAAAATCTCCTTCAGATAAGCGCTTAATATTAGTACCTGCTGGCTAGCATCTACACTAACATGTGGGTATCTTGAGCAAACTAAATTTAAACTTTCTTGTAAATAAATAAATTCATTAAAGTACAGTTACGAAACATGAACTCTGGTAAGGATAAATTACTTTCTGTGTACACTTTCCCATGATAAAAAAGAGTCATCAATTTTCTCCTACATATTCATCTGTCATGTGAATTTTGTAATCTTCCTATACACTTCATTAAATTTTACTCCATTTTTTTTTTTGTCTTTGAGGAGATCTTCTTTGTGTAAAGAAAATTACAGAAGAAAAATTTAGAAAATATACGATCAAA
>NW_019266107.1:328239-352729 GCF_002742605.1 Olea europaea var. sylvestris
GCTGAAGTTTCCAAGATGTTTGGTGCTAATTTGAAGGATTATTGACTACCATATCTTATGAAACTATTATTGTTAACATATATTTTATTTCCTTGTTTAGAAGATTAGAATATATTTAAGTTTGGTAGGTAGGATCATTGATATTTTATTTCTGTCCCATAAATAATTGTACTCGGTTAAGACTTAATAAAAGTTTTCTTCATCCCTTTTACTGTGGTCTTCTTCCTCTATCACTCTCTGCATTATGGTATCAGAGCTAAGGGATATTTGAGCAGGTGGAATGGACAAAATGGCCATGACTGGTGCACACAGGGCCGAGGATTCAGGGTCTCAACTGGGACTGCTGAATCGTTCCCTACGAGTGCACCCATTATACCTACTCAGAATCCTATGACCACTCTCTTTGAAAACTCTTCTCTTCAGATTACTACCACTTGGCAAAATGGAAATAATTTCCTTCAATGGTCCAGATCTACACTGATGGTAATCCGTGGCTGTGGACGACTTGGTTATGTGACTGAAGTCTGGAACCACGGTTAAGCTAGCTGAAAATGATCCAACATATACAACCTGGGATACACAAAATTCTATGGTGATGGCCTGGATAGTTAACTCAATTGAAGATGATATTAAGGAACCATACTTATATTACTCTACAGCAAAGGAACTTTGGGATGCCCTCAATGTTGCCTTCTCTGACCTGAAGAATTCTGCCCAGCTATTTGAACTTCGAAATAAGGCCAGAAATTTACGCCAAGGGGAGCTGGATGTCACCCAATATTACAATACATTATAAAGGCTATGGCGAGAAATAGATAAGTTTGTCCAGATTGATTGGGACACACCTAAGGACGCTGAAAAATACAGAAAACAGGTGGAGAAAGAGAGAGTTTATGATTTCTTGGCTGACCTAGTACCTGAATTGGATGAAGTGAGAGGTAGATTACTGGGTATAAAGCCTTCTCTAGCAATTGATGAAATTTTCGTTGAGGTACGGGTACGACGTGAAGCAAGTAGAAGACGGGTTATGCTTGGGGACTCTAGACAACTTACCGTGGAAAACTCGGCACTAGCTGCACGCAGATTGGATACACTTAAGACGCACATGAGAAATAATTCATGGCGAGATCATTGTAAGAGAAGAAACCATTCTATAGATAGATGTTGGGTTTTACATGGTAGACAACCGAACTAGAAACAGGTAACCCGTAATGATGGAAGGCAGATTCAGACTCAACGCGAGGAGCATCAGATGCGTAATACTTCAAGTTTCCAGAGTGTTGCTGAACCTCCCACTATTCAAGCCGAGAACGTTTCGCTCTCCCTCACCAAAGCCCAACTTGAGCAACTGTATTAGCTAATCACTCCAAAATCCAGTACAGCACCATCCTCCAGTCTGTTGGCTGAAAAAGGTAATTATATTTCAGCATTGATGAGCAGGCAGAGTACTGAACATTGGGTTATTGACTCGGGAGCTACAGACCATATGACAGGCTGTGGAAAATTATTTCATTCTTACTCACCATGCCCAGGAAATTTTAAAGTAAAAATTAGGGCTGGACATGGTCCGGTTCGGTTATTTTCGGGTATTTAGTAAGTGGAACAGTCGGGTCCAAATTTAATTACGGAATTGTTCGGGTTCGGTTCCATTCGATTCGATTCGGTTCCGTATTATAATTAAATTTTTTAATATATACAAGGTTACTTTAAGTTAATTAATGATATGTTCAATATTAGTTTTTACAAAATAACGTAGTTTAATTTTATGTGTTTCACGTTTCTCTTTGCTGAATTCTTCATAAATTTGATTATTAAAATCACAGAAAGAAAAAGATAGCGAGCTTAAAATAATTAAGAGAGATGTTGTAGAGCTTTAATTCAATTTTATTCGATAGAAACGACACTACAGTAAAATAACAGATTTGGATAAAATTGAGGTCAATTTGATTAAGTTGATTTTGAACTGAAAATTAGAAATAGGAAAATCATATTTTGTAGTTTGAACTAAATTAACCAGTTAACGAATTTATTTAGAAAAAATAAAATAATTTTACTTATTTATAATAAATTAATTGAAAAAATTACGGAGATTCGGTTCTTATTCGGTTCTTCGGGTCTTGGCCTAGAACCGAGAACCGAACCATACTCGTCGGTTCTTGATTCAAATACCCGAACGGGTATTTAACTTGAGAAGAACCGTTGGGTTCGGTTCGGGAGTTTTGTACAACTTTGGTAAAAATAGCAAATGGATCGCGAACTACACAGATGATTCTGTTTTTCTGTTTATATAGGATAATTTTTGAACAAATAAATATAGATTCTTGACTGTGCTCCTAGTGTTTAACAGGGCTCAATGACACTGCTGAAGTTTCCAAGATGTTTGGTGCTAATTTGAAGGATTATTGACTACCATATCTTATGAAACTATTATTGTTAACATATATTTTAGAATTAAAATTTGTTTTACATGTTCCAAAATTTTCGTGCAATTTGCTTTCTATTAGCAAATTAACTAAGGATTTGCATTGTAGTGTGAACTTTACTGAGTTACTGTATTTGTTTCAGGACCTGACTTTGTGGAAGAGGATTGGCAATGCTGAAGAACATGGGGGGCTATACTATTGTCTGGAGACACTACTCGAATAAACAAGCTCAAACTACAAGGTGTGAACCCATCCCTAGAGAACAAGAAGTAATGCTGTGGCATCATCATTTAGGTCATCCTAGTTTTTCATATCTTAAGCATGTATTTCCATTCTTGTTTCGCAATAAAGATAATTATCACTGTGATGTGTTAACTAGCAAACATTCTCGTTCTTCATTTCCCTCTCATGATTATAAATCATCATCTACGTTCGCTTTAATACGTAGTGACTTATTGGGCCCTTCCAGGACTAAGAGCATTACAGACAACGCTGGTTCATAACTTTTACTGATGATTATACAAGGGTATGTTGGATTTATCTATTAAAAGATAAGTTTGAAACTACACAAACCTTTAAAAAAATTTACTCTATGATTCAAACCCAGTTTGATACAAGGATAAAAAATTTTCGAATTGATAATGGTCGGGAATACTTCAATCATGTCTTGGGAAACTTTCTCACTGAAAAAGGTATTATACATCAAAGCTCATGTGTAAACACTCCCTAACAAAACGGTATTGCCGAAAGAAAAAACCACCACTTACTTGAAACTGTTAGAGCACTTATGTTTACCAGTAAGGTTCCAAAACATTTTTGGGGAGATGCAGTCCTTATTGCATGTTACCTTATCAACAGAATGCCTACCCGGATACATAACTACACAACCCCACTAACCGTTTTGTCAAATGTCTACCCACATATCCGACTTGTACTTTCTATACCCCTGAAAGTGTTCGATTGTACTGCATTCAGGCATATCCATGATCATGAACGTACCAAGTTGGACCCTAAATCTCAAAAATGTGTATTCTTAGGCTACTCTCCAACTCAAAAAGGTTACAAATGTTACTCTCCGATTACTCGAAAATATTACATATTGTTGGAAAGGAGAATATTCATTATCATTTATACCGAATATCAAGGTGACAGGAGTGTAAATATAGGAGATTGAGTCAAAGATAGAATCAAGAAAATTAGTAAGGATGATTTGATTATGATTTGATTTTATACAGTTGTTAATTTCCTAGATTAGCTCCTGACAGGCTGTGGAAAATTATTTCATTCTTACTCACCATGCCCAGGAAATTTTAAAGTAAAAATTAGGGCTGGACATGGTCCGGTTCGGTTATTTTCGGGTATTTAGTAAGTGGAACAGTCGGGTCCAAATTTAATTACGGAATTGTTCGGGTTCGGTTCCATTCGATTCGATTCGGTTCCGTATTATAATTAAATTTTTTAATATATACAAGGTTACTTTAAGTTAATTAATGATATGTTCAATATTAGTTTTTACAAAATAACGTAGTTTAATTTTATGTGTTTCACGTTTCTCTTTGCTGAATTCTTCATAAATTTGATTATTAAAATCACAGAAAGAAAAAGATAGCGAGCTTAAAATAATTAAGAGAGATGTTGTAGAGCTTTAATTCAATTTTATTCGATAGAAACGACACTACAGTAAAATAACAGATTTGGATAAAATTGAGGTCAATTTGATTAAGTTGATTTTGAACTGAAAATTAGAAATAGGAAAATTATATTTTGTAGTTTGAACTAAATTAACCAGTTAACGAATTTATTTAGAAATAATAAAATAATTTTACTTATTTATAATAAATTAATTGAAAAAATTACGGAGATTCGGTTCTTATTCGGTTCTTCGGGTCTTGGCCTAGAACCGAGAACCGAACCATACTCGTCGGTTCTTGATTCAAATACCCGAACGGGTATTTAACTTGAGAAGAACCGTTGGGTTCGGTTCGGGAGTTTTGTACAACTTTGGTAAAAATAGCAAATGGATCGCTCTACCCAATCGCTACAATTGGAACTATTAGACTAAATCCATCTTTAGAATTAAAATTTGTTTTACATGTTCCAAAATTTTCGTGCAATTTGCTTTCTATTAGCAAATTAACTAAGGATTTGCATTGTAGTGTGAACTTTACTGAGTTACTGTATTTGTTTCAGGACCTGACTTTGTGGAAGAGGATTGGCAATGCTGAAGAACATGGGGGGCTATACTATTGTCTGGAGACACTACTCGAATAAACAAGCTCAAACTACAAGGTGTGAACCCATCCCTAGAGAACAAGAAGTAATGCTGTGGCATCATCATTTAGGTCATCCTAGTTTTTCATATCTTAAGCATGTATTTCCATTCTTGTTTCGCAATAAAGATAATTATCACTGTGATGTGTCAACTAGCAAACATTCTCGTTCTTCATTTCCCTCTCATGATTATAAATCATCATCTACGTTCGCTTTAATACGTAGTGACTTATTGGGCCCTTCCAGGACTAAGAGCATTACAGACAACGCTGGTTCATAACTTTTACTGATGATTATACAAGGGTATGTTGGATTTATCTATTAAAAGATAAGTTTGAAACTACACAAACCTTTAAAAAATTTACTCTATGATTCAAACCCAGTTTGATACAAGGATAAAAAATTTTCGAATTGATAATGGTCGGGAATACTTCAATCATGTCTTGGGAAACTTTCTCACTGAAAAAGGTATTATACATCAAAGCTCATGTGTAAACACTCCCTAACAAAACGGTATTGCCGAAAGAAAAAACCACCACTTACTTGAAACTGTTAGAGCACTTATGTTTACCAGTAAGGTTCCAAAACATTTTTGGGGAGATGCAGTCCTTATTGCATGTTACCTTATCAACAGAATGCCTACCCGGATACATAACTACACAACCCCACAAACCGTTTTGTCAAATGTCTACCCACATATCCGACTTGTACTTTCTATACCCCTGAAAGTGTTTGGTTCTACTGCATTCACTCCATTCACTCATATCCATGATCATGAACGTACTAAGTTGGACCCTAAATCTCGAAAATGCGTATTCTTAGGCTACTCTCCAACTCAAAAAGGTTACAAATGTTACTCTCCGATTACTCGAAAATATTACATATTGTTGGAAAGGAGAATATTCATTATCATTTATACCGAATATCAAGGTGACAGGAGTGTAAATATAGGAGATTGAGTCAAAGATAGAATCAAGAAAATTAGTAAGGATGATTTGATTATGATTTGATTTTATACAGTTGTTAATTTCCTAGATTAGCTCCCTTGTACACAGTTGTTAATTTCCTAGATTAGCTCCTTTGTACTTCTATTTAAGTGAACATTGTAAACTTACAAAATTACGGCAATACATAACTTTCTTTCTCATATTAGTTTATATGGTATCAGAGCTCCAGATCTATTGAACAAGAAAAGAAAATCCTAGCCGTCTACCACCATGTCTGATATTGGTTCCGAGTCCCCAAACACCACCATAAACCAACAGAAAACTTTCGAAACTGAGGCCTCCATCAACAGGTCACAGGTTTCCCCTCCAAATTCCCATTCTGTCCAGATTACTTCAATACGCCTGAATGGAGAAAATTTCCTTCGCTGGTCCCAGTCAGTGCGTATGCACATCCGTGGAAGAGGCAAAATTGGCTACCTGACGGGAGAGAAGAAGGAGTGTGCCCTTGAGGATCCAACTCATCCCACTTGGGATGCTGAGAACTCTATGGTGATGACTTGGTTGGTCAATTCTATAGATGAAGATATCAGCTCCAACTATATGTGCTATGACACTGCTAAGGAGCTTTGGGACAACATCATCCAAATGTATTCAGAATTGGGAAATCAGTCCCAAGTGTGAATTGATGATGAAACTTGGAGAAATCCACCAAGGTGAGAACAGCGTCACCAAGTACTTTAATTCTCTGAAACGCCTATGGCAAGATTTAGACTTATTCACTGATTATGAGTGGAAATCCCCTGATGATGGTAACCACTATAAGATGATAGTGGAGGACAACCGTATTTTTAAATTCCTCATTGGACTTAACATTGAGTTTGATGAGGTCAGAGGAAGGATATTTGGCAAACAACCTCTACCATCAATTGGGGAAGTTTTCTTTGAAGTTCGTCGTGAGGAAAGTCGCCGACTTGTCATGCTTGGTAAGAAAACAATTATCAATACCATTGAAAGCTCTGCCCTTGCTGCTGGTCGAACCAATCTGAGGAAGACTGATGAGAAGCCTCGTCCGTGGTGTGATCATTGCAACAAATCAGGCCATTCCCGTGACACTTGCTGGAAGATCCATGGTAAACCAGCAAACTGGAAAGGAAAACATGAAGGGAGGTTTAATCACCCACCATCGATGGCATCTAACCGCTCACCATGGACGACTTCTAACCGTTCATCCACTGCACATGAAGCTGAAGTTCATATACTTAAACTGCTGAAATCTAACCCCGAATTGTTGGGTACTCCTAATGCTTCCCTTGCTCAAACAGGTAGTCAATCAAATTCCCTCTCATGTATTTCACATTTTGCTCCTTGGATTATTGATTCAGGAGCTTCTGATCACATAACAAGTTTTTCTCATTTGTCTCATACTTATATTCCTTGTTCTGGTCATGATGAAATTCGTACAGCAGATGGCTCCTTTTCTCCCATTGCTGGCAAAGGTTTGATAAATTTATCTAAAACTTTATCGCTTAAATTGGTTCTCCATGTACCGGAACTTGCATGTAATCTCCTATCAGTCAGTAAATTAACAAGAGATTCTAATTGTTGTGTCACCTTCTTTGAATCCCATTGTGTGTTTCAGGACCAGAGCTCGGGGAAGACGATTGGGAGTGCTAAGATGATAGATGGTCTCTATTATTTAGAAGATGAAGATTCTAAGAATAAAAAAGCTCAAGGCCTAAGTATTATCAGTTCAATCCCTGTCAAAGATCAAATAATGCTATGGCACTATAGACTTGGGCATCCTAGTTTTCCCTACCTTAAAAAATTGTTTCCTATGTTATTTTGTAGTGTTGATTGTTCTAAATTTCATTGTGAAAACTGCATGTTATCAAAGTCATAAAACTATTTATCCTTCAATATCGTATCAAGCTTCAAGACCATTTTATTTGGTTCATAGTGATGTATGGCCCTCGAGGATCAATACCTTTTCTGGAAAAAAATGGTTTGTGACTTTTATTGATGATCGTACTCGTTTATGTTGGATTTATTTAATGAGTGAAAAATCTGAAGTTGAGAATTTGTTCAAAAACTTTTATACCATGGTTGAAACCCAATTTCAAACTAAAATTGGAATTCTTCGTACTAATAATGGCACTGAGCATTTAAAAGGGCCCTTGGGAAATTTTTTAAGAGAAAAAGGTATTCATCACCAATGTACCTGTGTTGACACACCTCAGCAAAATGGTATTGCTGAAAGAAAAAACAAACATTTACTTGAAGTCTCACGTGCCATTATGTTTTCGATGAATGTTCCTAAATATCTTTGGGGTGAAGCTGTTTTAATTTCATCTTATTTAATTGATAGGATGCCTACTCATGTTCTCAGCTATAGTACCCCTATTGAGTGCCTAAAAAACTTTTTTCTTGAGATTCGTATTCAATCTAATCTGCCCCTAAAAGTCTTTGGCTGTACCGCATATGTTCACTTATCTAGTAAGGGTCAGTCAAAGCTTGATCCGAGGGTTGAAAAATATGTCTTTATAGGTTATGCTCCAAATAAAAAGGGGTACAAATGTTTTAACCCAAAAACCAGAAAAATCTTCGTTACTATGGATGTTTCTTTCCTTGAATATCAACCTTATTTTCAGAAAAACTTTCTTCAGGGGGAGAATAGTGATGTATGGGGTCCCTCGAGGATCAATACCTTTTCTGGAAAAAAATGGTATGTGACTTTTATTGATGATCATACTTGTTTATGTTGGATTTATTTAATGAGTGAAAAATCTGAAGTTGAGAATTTGTTCAAAAACTTTTATACCATGGTTGAAACCCAATTTCAAACTAAAATTGGAATTCTTCGTACTAATAATGGCACTGAGCATTTAAAAGGGCCCTTGGGAAATTTTTTAAGAGAAAAAGGTATTCATCACCAATGTACCTGTGTTGACACACCTCAGCAAAATGGTATTGCTGAAAGAAAAAACAAACATTTACTTGAAGTCTCACGTGCCATTATGTTTTCGATGAATGTTCCTAAATATCTTTGGGGTGAAGTTGTTTTAACTTCATCTTATTTAATTAATAGGATGCCTACTCATGTTCTCAACTATAGTACCCCTATTGAGTGCCTAAAAAACTTTTTTCTTGAGATTCGTATTCAATCTAATCTGCCCCTAAAAGTCTTTGGCTGTACCGCATATGTTCACTTATCTAGTAAGGGTCAGTCAAAGCTTGATCCGAGGGTTGAAAAATATGTCTTTATAGGTTATGCTCCAAATAAAAAGGGGTACAAATGTTTTAACCCAAAAACCAGAAAAATCTTCGTTACTATGGATGTTTCTTTCCTTGAATATCAACCTTATTTTCAGAAAAACTTTCTTCAGGGGGAGAAACAAAGTGATAAAGAAAATTTTTGGGACATTATTCCTACTTCTTTGCCTAAAATTGTGGATTTTGAAACTCATTTTCTTGCTGATGAAAGGGATATAAGTATTCCTAATACTACTTTGCCGGGCATTGTTGAGTCTACGAAAGGGGGAGAATTACTACAGACTATTCCTAAGAGACATAACTCCAAGCTTATTGTTTATTCTAGGAAAAAGAATCATCGAAATAGTAGAGAACCGTCTATACCCTTAGTGCAAACTCAATCAGATGCCCCAGGTAATAAATCTGTAAGCACTTCAGACACTATAAACTCTTCCCAACCTAATAGCACTTCCATTCTGCCCACTAATGTTTCCGTTTCTCACGAATCTCTTACACAAGATCCTTGTGATCTTGACATTCCTATAGCTGTTAGGAAAGGTACTCGTTCTTGTACTAATCAACCAATGTCCAAATACTTATCCTATGCAAAACTTTCTCAAAGTCATAAAGCGTTTATATCCAAGATCTCTAACTTGTTTGTTCCGAGAAACATTCAGGAAGCACTTGATAATTCGGATTGGAAATCAGCAGTGATGGAAGAGATGAATGCTCTAAAGAAAAGTGGTACATGGGAGATTGTAAATTTACCTAAAGACAAAAAAATAGTTGGGTGCAAATGACTTTTTACAGTAAACTGCAAAGCTGATGGAAGTGTAGAGAGATACAAAGCGAGACTTGTGGCTAAGGGGTTTACTCAAACACATGGTATTGATTACCAAGAGACATTTGCCTCGTTAGCCAAAATTAACTCTATTCGTGTGTTATTGTCTCTTGCAGTTAATTCCAATTGGCCTTTATACCAGTTAGACGTGAAGAATGCCTTCCTCAATGGCAATTTGGAAGAAGAGGTATTTATGTGTCTACCGCCAGGATTTGAAAAGCTTTTTGGTCAAGATAAAGTTTGCAAACTAAAGAGGTCTCTATATGGCCTCAAACAGTCTCCAAGAGCGTGGTTTCAACATTTTGGAAAGGTTGTGAAAAGCTATGACTATCATCAAAGCCAAGCGGACCATACCATGTTTTACAAACATTCAACAAAGGGAAAATTTGTAGTCCTAATTGTGTATGTGGATGACATAATTCTAACAAGTGATGACATTGAAAAACTAGCAAGGTTGAAGAGAAAATTGGCAGAAGACTTTGAAATTAAAGACCTGGGGGCTTTGAAATACTTTCTTGGCATGGAATTTGCAAGATCGAAAGAAGGAATCTTCGTAAACCAAAGGAAGTACATTCTTGATTTACTTGGTGAAACAGGACTTTTAGGATGTAAAGCTGCTGAGACACCTGTTGAGACCAACCTAAAACTTAATCCCGCTAAGCCTGAAGATGTGATTGAAAGAGAGAAATTCAGCGATTGGTAGGGAGATTAATCTACCTATCCCACACTCGTCCTGACATAGCATTCGCTGTAAGCCTGGTGAGCCAGTTTATGCATTCACCAGGAAATGAACACTTTGATGTAGCCTACAGAATATTGAGATATCTAAAGGGAACACCTGGAAGAGGTCTGATGTTTAGAAAACGTGATAATCTACAGGTTGAAGCCTATACGGATGCTGATTGGGCAGGAAGCACTATTGACAGACGGTCAACTTCAGGATATTGCACTTTTGTTGGAGGAAATCTAGTCACATGACGAAGTAAAAAATAAAACGTTGTAGCACGAAGTAGTGCTGAGGCTGAGTTCAAATCCCTTGCACATGGAATTTGTGAGATGATGTGGATCAAGAGGTTGCTAAAAGACTTGAGGATCTCGGTTGCACTTCCCATAAAAGTTTACTGTGACAACAAGGCTGCTATTTCGATTGCTCATAATCCGGTTCTACATGATAGAACGAAGCACATAGAAGTCGATAAACACTTCATCAAGGAGAAAATTGAGAGTGGCCTAATCCGTGTCCCTTTTGTACCAACTACTCAACAAAGAGTTGACATACTTACTAAAGGACTACACAAGAGGCAGTTTGAACTTCTCATAAGCAAGCTAGCAATGGAAGACATCTATAAGCCAGCCTGAGGGGAAGTGTTGGAAAGGAGAATATTCATTATCATTTATACCGAATATTAAGGTGATAGTGGTGTAAATATAGGAGATTGAGTCAAAGATAGAATCAAGAAAATTAGTAAGGATGATTTTATTTTATACAGTTGTTAATTTCCTAGATTAGCTCCCTTGTACACAGTTGTTAATTTCCTAGATTAGCTCCCTTGTACACAGTTGTTAATTTCCTAGATTAGCTCCCTTGTACACAGTTGTTAATTTCCTAGATTAGCTCCCTTGTACACAGTTGTTAATTTCCTAGATTAGCTCCCTTGTACTTCTATTTAAGTGAACATTGTAAACTTACAAAATTATGGCAATATAGAACTTTATTTCTCATATTAGTTTATACATATCTATGGGCGTCACGTTCTTTGAATCCCTTCCTTATTTTTCCTAAAAATCCCCTCAGGGAGAGGAACTCAATAACAATGATAATTATGATGGAAATTTTTGGGAAATTACACCACAGTCACTTGTGTCACCTACTCAAGATGTCCCAATTCCCACTGATGATGTCTTAGAACACTCTCCATCCACTAATCTATCTCTACTTTCTAATCGACAACATGTTGATCCCTTTGTACAACCAAGTTTAATGACAGGGGGAGAACAACAACTTGCAAGACAACTAGAGCTACATGTTTATTCAAGGAGAAAAAATCCTGAAACGGTAGAACCCCTCTTAGTTCGATCGCAGAACCATGAATCTTTTTTGAATTCTGGTAATCCCTCTACCAAACAAATTGAATCTACTAATGATTTGGATGTTCCTGTAGCATTCAGAAAAGGGGTCAGATCTTGTACACAACATCCTATCTCCAAGTTCATTGGATAGAGTCATCTGTCCAGATCAATTTAGGCTCTTATTGCTAATATGTCATCAATTGAGATACCAAAGTCTATTCATGAAGCATTGTTAATTCCAGAATGGAGAAAAGCAGTTTAGGAAGAGATGGCAGCCTTGAATAAAAATAAAACATGGCAGATTGTAAATAAACCTGAGAATAAGTCAACAGTTGAGTGCAAATGGTTTTTTCTATTAAGTACAAATCAGATGGATCAGTGGAACGCTATAAAGCCAGGTTGGTAGTTACAAACCTATGGAGTTGACTATCAGGAAACATTTGTTCCAGTTGCAAAATTAAACACAGTGAGGACCCTTCTGACACTAGCAGCAAATCTAGACTGGCATCTTCAAGAACTAGATGTAAAAAATGCTTTCTTGAATGGGGACTTGGAAGAAGAAGTATATATGGAGCTTCTCCCTGGGTTTGATGAAGCTAAGATCCAAGGAAAGGTCTGCAAACTGGAAAAATCCTTATATGGGCTAAAGCAATCTCCAAGAGCCTGGTTTGGTAGGTTTGTGAAAGCTATATGTCAACAAGGATACAAACAGGCCAGTCTGATCATACACTATTCTACACATACTTAGGTGGTAAAATCACTATTCTGATAGTCTATGTAGATGATATAGTCCTGACGGTGATAACTATGAAGAAATGAAGAGATTGAAAAAGGCTATTTTGACTGAATTCGAAATGAAAGATTTAGGTCATTTGCGATACTTTCTTGGACTAGAGGTTGCTAGGAACAGGAGTGAAATCTCTATCTCACAGAAAAAGTATGTCTAAGATCTTTTAAGAGAAATGGAAATGCTAGGAAGTAAGCCAGCTGATGTACAAAAACCCCAATCACAAACTAGGGGATTGCTCAGGAAGTACACCTATTGATAAAGGAAGATATCAGCGTCAAATGGGTAAACTCATCTATTTGTCACACACCAAACTTGACATAGCCTTTGCAGTAAGTGTTGTAAGTCAATTTATGCATGCCCCATTTGAGGAGTATATGGAAGCTGTTTATCAAATTTTGAGATATTTAAAAGGGACTCCTGGACTTAGACTTTTCTTCTGAAAGAATTCAGAAAGGTCTATTAAAACATTTACCGATGCTGATTGGGCATGATCACTAATGGACAGAAGATCTACAACTGGTTATTGTACCTTTGTGCGGGGAAATCTAGTCACTTGGAGAAGTGAGAAGCAATCAGTTGTGGCTAGAAGTAGTGAAGAGGCTAAATTCAGAGCCCTAGCACATGGAATTTGAAAAATAATGTGGTCAAAACTACTGTTAGATGAACTTGGTATCCAGGAGAATAATCCCATGGAAGTGTACTGTGATAACAAGGTAGCCATTGCAATGTCACATAATCCCGTTCATCATGACAGAACTAAACATGTAGAGGTGGACAGACATTTCATCAAAAAGAAGATAGAAAATGGGACTATATGCTTGATGTATGTGCCTTCACCTGGACAGGTTGTGGACTTATTGACAAGGGACTATTAAACCTTTGTTTGAGAAAATGGTGGACAAGCTTGGATTATTTAACTTGTATCATCCAGCTTGAGGGGGAGTGTTGAAAATTCTGAGATATTTAGGGCTGATTTGAAGGATTATTGACTACCATATCTTATGAAACTATTATTGTTAACATATATTTATTTCCTTGTTTAGAAGATTAGAATATATTTAAGTTTGGTAGGTAGGATCATTGATATTTTATTTATGTCCTATAAATAATTGTATTCAGTTATGACTCAATATAAGTTTTCGTCATCCCTTTTACTGTGGTCTTCTTCCTCTATCACTCTCTGCATTAGATACTAATTGGAATATTTGACAAAAATACATTCTTTGAAGTCCTAGAAGTTAGTATGACCACTTGTGATATGTGGTCCTTGTGGTGGTGTGGATGGGTGTGGTGGGAGTGTATGTAGTGTAGTGAGTTTTGTTCATGAAAAGTTATCTAGTTCTAGGCTAACTAAAGCATGAAAATATTTGACAGTTCCCATTTGACAAGCTAGGTTTAGTTTCTCTAATTTAAGAGAGAATGTGGTCTGACGTATAGGTTTTTGAGTACTTTGGGTCGGGACAAGAAAATATCCGGATATAAGTTTGGAGGCCGGAGCGAAGGCAATATCAGGTAATTTTCCAATCATTCTAGACACTTCTGTTAAACAAAGTCCCATTAATCTCTGTAGAACGGACAATTTAACTAGCGTAGGATGTCCGTGTCCAACACCTATTTGACACATGTCGATACCAACACTTCTGAGACACTCTACTACAATCATTTTTCTTTTAAATTAGAAATATTATATATTTTTAACTTAAAGTTATTAATAAATAACAAATAAATACTCATAGTTAAAAGATTTCAATAAGAAAGTTAATAACAAGTATAAAACTAAATTTATAATATATAAATGAAGAATTTTAAATAATTCAATCAACATGTCGATAACGTGTTCTGCCAGTACTTTTTGGTGACGTATCCGACACACGTGTCCGTGTCAATGTATCATAGTCACTAATTTTAGGCTTGAAAACATGTTGTTACGAAACCCTATGTTTAGGGCTAAGTTAAAAGGTTGGAGGTGAGTTGAAAAAGGCACATCATAGCTAGGTTGGACAGCTTGGATCAATTACCCTGAGGGTATATTAGCTGAAGAACTTACTAAGTGTTTGATTGCTAGAACACGAAAGCTATAACCTTTAAGCAGTCGACAACTTGGAACTGAAAAATAATAAATAGATGGATCAAAGAGGGAAATGCATAATCAAGGCTATGGGAAGTCAAAACATGTGAATGGCCAATTAGAGGAAAAGGAGGGAGGGATTCTTGATAGCATTGAAGATATTTCGAGAGATGTAACCCTGTAACTATGAGAGTAAAAATGGGAATATAGGCTCTGAATGGTTTTCTATTTTTATGGATATGAAGGAATGATTAAATACCACCTTATGAACTAGAGAAAATCAAGGTGCAGGGTTTATTAGTGATAGTGATATTTCCGGGTTTGGATGGCTTCTATTTGGGTTTATTTTAAGATTGTTGGGCTATTATGAAGGGTAACTAGATGGAAGCTTTTGAGTTGTTCTTCCAGATTGGTTTGAAAAATTCAGCAATGAAATTCAACCTTTTTATACCTCATCCCAGAAAAATCAGAATCTAGGAGAAAAGGTGATTCTTGCCACCTTAGCCTATCGAACAATTGACATTATACAGACATCAAAGTCATTTCTCCATAGTTTTTGAATAATATAATGGAAATTTGGGTACAAGGTCAGAGGAAAAGTTCTAGCATATAGATGAAGAAGGATTTGGAATATACAAGCACTACTAATTGAGGGACTTAGTGAAAGAAAGGCAATTTTTGGATGTAGCGTTAGTGGCTAGTTGAAATATATATTGAACTTCTTACACATCAAAATGAGAAAGAAAAAGACAGAGTAGAAAAATACTTGCGAATACAATAAAATGTGTGGTTGTATAGGTTTTCAAGTCCCAAATATTTTTATGCAATAAAAAAGAACACTTACAAATCAGAAGCAAGAGCATCCCCTCCAGGACTATCAATACGAATGACAACAGCCTTATATACTTTTGACTCTGCAAAAGTCTTAAGAGTATCAACCAGACTAGAAAAATGTACGTGATCAAAATTCAAGGGTAAAGAAACAATTTAGCTATATTTTAGTGTTCTTTCCCCTTGGATTGAAAAGAAATTTAGAAATATAAAAACAAGAATTTAATACAAAGGTTGAGGAACAAGAAGTCCTCGCTGGCAAAATAGAAGATGATAAAATCATTTTTAAGCAAATAATTCATTCTGGTGATGAGGCAGTGTTCATGTTCATGGTAAAGGGGATTATGCAAGCTTCTTTGGCTTAAGATTATTCTTTAATGATCTTAAAGTTAAAATGAGAAGGAATAATGAAGTTGCATTGCGAAAACAGGTTATTTTCCAACTTGATCGTACAAAATATGTGGAAGTTGGTAAGTGGTTCATCAAACCAAAGTTAGATAGTGGCTTAATTTGCAATTTTAATGGGAAGGACAACTGACAGATATTTTGACGGGAAGGCTTCCAAGTCGAGCATTCTGGGTGATAAAAATAAGCTGGAAATGGACAATATGTATTTTCCCGCATGAGAGTCAGCGTCGACGGATCAAAATTCCTATAGATAGGAAGGTCAAAGGCTGATTCTAGCTGTTTTTCAAGTTTAAGATATTTCTTATTTCTTCCCATTTTTCCTATTAGTTCTGATTATACAGGTCCATTACTTGAAAAAAATAATAATAATAATAATAATAACAATTCACATATTCAACTTCAACTTATTCCGTTTATGTTCAAAGGTATTTCTTCTTTAGATGTTTTGGACTTAGCTTGACAGAGATCAATTCATTCTAGTTGATTAATGTATTTTCTCTCAGTTTTTTAGTGGAACAAGTATAGTTAGAAACTTCTATCAGGTTATAGATTAGTTATCAATATTTTATCTCAATCTATTTCTTCTTTTGTTGTTTTGCATGGAAATTGCGTATTATTCTGTAGTGTTCATCCAGGAATCCCGGGCACGTTAACGTGAAATTTACATAAAAATAGACTAATAACATATTTCATATATAGACAGATATTGCATACCTCTGACGCTGCGAATTTTCTCAATGAATTTCTCAGCAATAATCCCTGAGCTGGACACACTCAGTGAACCTCGTGTCCTGCTAATAGCTCCAGAGACTCTAATTATGGCTATCTTGTCTTTGTAACCCGTCAAACCTAGAGTCCATTTCCTCACTCTACTGTACTTCCTGTAAGCATCAGAAGGATAGATCATAAGCATGGAAGGATCATTTTAGACAAAAGACAGGTTTTATTACAAATAAGAAATAGTAATTAGATTTATCCACTATTATATTTTTTAAGATAAAACACGAATAATTACTTTCCGCTTTAAACACAAGCTATAGCAGAACCAATATTTTCCACCATAAACTTAAAAGATTTGACAATGTCACTCCACCAATGACATCTATATACTTCCACGCCATACGGCAGTTTGTACGATTTGATTCTCCAAACACCCACCACCCCACCACCTCTGATCACAGATTTAGACAGCTTTATGCTACATCGAAACTACTGGCCCTAAAAGCCTCAGTAAAAAAAATTAAATCCCTAACCACCAAGTTAAATTCACCAAACGGTGTCTCTTCTCAGAATCTTTTCCTTCACGTGCATAAATCCTTCACAGCATCTTCCAACATATAGGCCACCAAGACCATAAACAATCGGCAGAGAGTTGTACAGATAAGCTGGCAAAGATGATAGATGATGGTGACTTCTCTGATGATCCTGAAAAGTACAGGAGATTAGTTGGGAAATTAAACTATCTCACAGTGACTCGTCCAGATATTGCTCATGTGATCAGTGTTGTCAGCCAATTTATGTCTGCACCTACACCTACAGTAAAACGTTGGGCAACCTTGGAACGGATACTGTGTTACTTGAAAAGAGCTCCTAGTATTGGCATAGTGTAGAGCAATCATGGACACACTTGCATTGAGTGTTTTGCAGATGCTAATTGGGCTGGATCCAAAATTGATAACAGTCCACTACAGGATATTGTGTCTTTGCTGTTGGAAGCCTTGTGTCTTGGAGGAGCAAGAAGTAGAATGTCGTATCCAGATCTAGTGCAGAATCAGAATATAGAGCCATCGCACAGGCCACATGTGAAATTTTGTGGGTACAACATCTTTTAACTGAGGTTGGATTGAAATCGTCAGTACCAACAAAACTTTGGTGGGACAATCAAGCTGCCCTTCATATTACCTCAAATCCAGTATACCATGAAAGAACTAAATACATTGAGGTTAACTATCATTCCATTCGTGAGAAAATCCAAGAAAATTTAATCTCTACTGGTTATGTGAAGACTGGAGAGCAACTTGGAGATATCTTCACAAAGGCAATGAATGCGAACCGGATTGAGTATTTTTGTAACAAGCTAGACATGATCAATCTCTACGCTCCAGCTTGAGAGGGAGTGTTACAGAATAATTTAGCTGTATAATTTACAGATTTATAGAACCTAATTAGCTAATTTCCATAATTAGATAAATTATATTTGTATATATACGTGTACTCTCTTTTGGAATTAAATAAGAGAAAACAGTCTTACAATTTCTCTGTTATCTTACACTTTCAAACACAGGTCGTTAGCTCTGCCATCTGTATACTCTCATTAATCTCAAGCCCAAATCTTATTACAGATTTGTCAAGGACGAGAAACATATTCTGATGAGTTAGATATGTCTTCTAAAAACAACGGTGATGTATCTTCTGCTGCAGCCACTTAAATCATGCCCTTCAGATTACTCCAGTGAAGCTGAAAGAGTGGAATTTTATGGTTTGGTCAGCGGCAGCAGAAATGTATTTTCAGGTAGAGGGAAAGTCATGCTTGGTTAAGCATAAAAAGTTCACTTATCTGGAATTTTAAAATGAATAATTATAACTGATTAAAGTTGGAAAAAGTTACTTAATTTGACGCGTAAGAGATACTTCCAAAATAATCATTTTTTTACTTAATGAAAGAAAAAGTAACATATTAAATCAAACGTATTTCGACTTTTTCCAAGGTTCCATGGATTAGCGATTCCAATTATGGATATTGGATCTTGAAGAATAACACTCAAATCTTGGATTACCACTCTACCAATCAATCTTAAAGACCACCCCCACCCCCCACAAGGCCCTGTTGCACTCACCAAGAACCCTTTATGAGTGTAGATAGTATTATAAAATAGGTTAAAACTTGTCAATTGGGAATATACATTGATGCTCACCTGGCAGGTTCTAAAGATAATAATAGTTCTACTACTAAGCATTGCACATTATTTGGTGGTATCGTGTTGTATGACCAAGCAAAGTGTTTGCCTCTGATCTGTTGCAGATGCAAAATATAGGAATCACTCATTGTCATGCAGAACTGTCGTATCAGAAAATTCTTCCTCCAGACAAAAGTAAGGTTTAAGCCATGTTGTGATGACAAAGAAGCAATGAAGTTGCAAATCCTATTAAGAATTACTGCTGATGCATATTCAGACTCTCATGGGTACTTCATCACCGACGAGTTGGGTTCAGGTGACTTGTGCCTGCCATATATATTTCTGGAGATGAGATTGTAGATTCCTTCATGAAGGGCTTGGCAAGAAATGAGTGCAATACTTGTTTACCCAAGTTATGCATGCCTGACATCTATGCCTCAGCTTGAAAGGAGAGAGCAGGAAATGAAAGAGAGAATACTCTTCTCCTATATTTATGTCCAGTTTATTTTCTAGGTCGAAATAAGGGGCAGTCCACAGAAACCTTCGGTCATCCCTTCGTTTGAAACATTCTTCATAAGCAAACTAATGACCTTTGTCACAAGGGTGAACCAGAGAAGACACGTAGGATCTCCTTGACAAAGACCCTTGGTCCCATGCTCTACAGACAAAGTCCAGATACAAATGGTCCTAGGCTTTCTGAAATTCCAGTTTGCATAAACTAAAAATTACTTGAAATTTTCGGGCGAGGCGGGTGACAGTTTTAGAAACTTGTAGTGCTTAGTCACCTAAAAATAGATGAGCTACAACAAAATTATGTCATAGACATGAAGAAAGATGAAGAGGTTTTAGCACAGGATGCTTGTCGTCAACAAAAAAGTCCAGATATATCATCTACGACCTCAATAAAAAACATCAAAACCATATGTTATCTAAGCACCAAAATATTGCAGAGAATAAATAAACAAGTCAACTTAAATGTCAGGATTATTTAATTGACTCAAGATGAACAATGTATCTGAAATTGAAATCCTGAAAAGAAGTACGTTTTCACTTGAGAATTTTTAAGAAATAGGTTACATATCATTAGAGGTAATTAGGCAAATTAGTGATATTAGTTTATTTTATTACCATGTATAGCACACAAAATTAGGGATTATTTCCCTTATATAATTTCCATATATAGCTATGTACTATTTTATAAATCAAAGGCAATACAAAGGAGAAATTATCGAGCAAAACTGTCACATATAAACTTGGAGAGAAGAAGGATATTATCTTTCCATCAGGATTGAACTTTGGAACATAGACTTTCCAACAAAATGTATGTAAGGGATAAAGGAACAAGGTCCCAAGTCTTATTATCATGAAAGGTTGCCATTTTCAATTCCATAGCCTTTCGCCACTTAGGATGAGATAAAGCTTCTATCACTGTTTTAGATACCAAAATTCTAGAAAGTTGGGATGTGAAACCGGAAAAAGATGGCAATAATGAATCAAAAGTGACATAGTGGCCGATAGGATGTTTAGTGGCACAAGTACATTTATCTTTAAGGAGAGCAATTGACAATGACTTCGGGTCAGAACTGATGACTAGTGTAGGATCTGTAGATAGCAAGGCGACGAACGAGGCTACAGGCGTTGGTGGCTCAGATCGTCAAGTATAAACTTGTAAAGGAGGAGGTAGTTCCCTGTGAGAGGGGGACGACTTTGGTCCAATAGATGAAGATGAGTTTGGTATTGGAGAAACACCAACTGGGAGATATAGGACAAGTAAGCTAACGAGATCCTGAGTGGATTCGAGAAATATATCATGATCAAAGAAATGGAGAGTGGAGTCGCCAAAAGTGACATCCACATTGACAAAGTAGCATCGTAGAGGATGATTATAGTAACAATACCCCTTCTGTGTTTCTAAATAACCAAGGATAATACATTTCATAAAGCGAGAGTTAAGTATGTCATGATCAGGACAAAAGTTATGAATAAAACAAACACACCTAAAAATCTTGAGAGGTTACGAGTATCGTTGAGAGGAAAGAAACAAAAGAGAGAAGAGATGCAGGGTCCAAAACAGAGGAAGGCATACAATTAATGAGATAGCAAATAGTGAGGACAACATCACTTTAAAAATGTTTAGGCCCATGCATATGATAAAGAAGAGCACGAGTAACGTCTAAAAAATGACGATTTTTGCATTCTGCAACTCAATTTTGTTGTGGAGTATACACACGGGATGTTTGATGAGTAATGACTTTAGAAGATAGATAGGATGTAAAAGTAGACAGATATTCTTTGGCATTATCTGAACGCAAAATACAAATCTTTTTGTTAAATTGTGTTTTGATTAAAGTACGAAACACTTAAAAAATAGAAAGTAACTCAGAGCGATTTTCATTAGGAACAACCAAGTCATACGAGAATAATCATCTACAAAAGTGATAAAATACTAAAATTTATTAGACGATATGTTGATTGGTCCCCATGCATCGGAGTGAACTAACTCAAACAAACTAGAAACATGACTACTAGTCCGTAAAGGAAAAGACACCCGGTGATGTTTGCTAAGCTGACAAGCTTTACATTCAAGGGATGACAAAGTACAAAGACTCACAACTTGGCATTTTAAAGTAGATAGAGAAGGGTGATCAAGTCGACAATGCCACTACATGGGTAAAACAAAAGACTAGAGAGCTCGAATAGGGGAGACTGGTGAAAGCTTCAGGTAATACAAGCCACCAACTTCATGCCTCATACCAATTATCCTTTTCGTCTTGAGATCCTGAAAAACACACATGGAAGGAGAAAATGTCGTCGAACACTGAAGAGATGTGGAAATTTTACTAATAAATAATAAACTAAATGGAAAGCCAGGAACATGAAAGATAGTCGACAGATCAATATTAGGACTGAGATGGACATCGCTCGAGCCTGCAACACTAGTTTGGGAACCGTTAGCAAGAGTGACATATGTGGAAAAAGTAATATGATGATACACTTAGTCACGTGTTCAGTTGCTCCGGAATCGATAATCCATGGATTGTGAGAAGCTGACAATACACATTGAGCTGTAGTACTTGACTAAGTGAGTGAGGCCATAGAAATAGAAGCGGTCTGTTTATGAGCTAAGAACTCAGCATACTCATCCCATGGTATAGATAAGAGATCACATCCTTGTTTGAGCTAGAATTGGTTACCTGATCCAGAAAATGGGTGATGGTCCTCATTAGATAAGACCCGTTTGGCAGAACCAGATGGTTTGCCATGTAAGTGATGTAGTACAACTACAATAGGATTCCTAATACAACTGTATTTTATATTTTCTAGGAGTTTATTTTCTTTTTTGCTTTATTGTGTTAGGACTTTTATTTTATTGAGAGTTTTAATTAGATTAGAGTTTTATTAGTTCACTAGTTTCCTTATTTCAATTTCCTAGTACAATTAGGAATAGGAATAGTTTGCCTATAAATATAGAAGCCATTGTACAATTTTCAGACAATTATTCATTATTCAATCAATAGAAGCAGATTATTCCTATATCGTTTCATAATTCCTTCATTATAATTCTTATTACAAGAATTCAAACATGCTTTCACACCAAAATTGGTATCAGAGCAAGGATTTCACCTTAATCTAATGGCTGATAACGGTTCGAGTGGCAGACAAACCACTGACAACGAATGGAGGTTTGAAAATTTTGAGCAGCAACTAGAAGGGATGGATGAAACTCTTCGCAACATCACGCAGATGTTGACTGCGTTGACAGTTGAAAAGAGTTATGGATACGTGGCAGAACAGTCAAGCTGGAAGGAAGATGGACAGAGAGTCGACAATACAGACTCCGGAGATGAAGGAGTTACTAACTTGGATGCAAGAAATCCTTGGGCTGTAGCAGGGAAGGGACTACCCCTATAGACTAGCCCCAGGTCGACCCGGGCATGGGAAAGAGACACCGCCCCTTTGTAGATGATCAATTTTGGCTGCCAACTGGAGGACTACAGGGCAGAACCACCTTGCGCAGAGACCCTCGCAACACCGCTCCTTTGCTATTCTATGAACGAAGAAATAAAGGTGGATGGCGAGATGAAGGTGACAGTCAGCGAGGTGCTCTAGGCGATGGTGACGTCGAACTTACTGGTAGGGATGGTTAGCCGAGAGCAGCGGTGAGGAATTTGGAACGGCAAAGAGGAAATCGGATCAGGTTCGAAGAATTGGAAGATGATGGCGATTTTGGGAATGAAAGAGGCTGTGGAGATTTTGACCAAGCCAATGATTTTGATCCTCAATTCAATTTTGACCAGAGAGAAAATTTTGATCGAGGTATTAATTTTGACCGAGGACTTAATTTTATTCGACAACCAAGAGATATAGGTTTTCAAGAAAGACGACCATGGGGATTCGACTACTCATCCGAAGAAGAAAATTGTCGACCAAGGGTCAACCATCGAGGTCCAAATGTTCAAGAATTTAAGATGAAGAGGGACTTGCCAAGTTTTGACGATCGATTAAATATTGAAGATTTTTTGGATTGGATCCATATCGAAATTTTTTTCGACTATTTAAATATTTCGAAACAAAGTCAAGTTAAACTAGTAGTGTACAAATTAAAAGGTGGAGCTTCTGCATGGTGGGAACAACTTCAATTTAATCATCAAAGACAAGGAAAGCAACGTGTGCAAACATGGCCCAACATGAAACGCTTGCTGCAATGGCGATTTCTCCTTCGGATTATGAACAATTTTTGTACCAGCAGTATCAGAATTGTCGACAAAATAACAGGACAGTAAATGAATACATAGAGGAATTCTATCAATTAAATGCTCGAGTTAATTTGTCTAAAACTGAAGCTTAATTAATTGCTCGATATATACGAGGCTTGAAATTAGTCATTCAAGATCGACTTGCTCTCCAAGAGATTTGGACCATGACTGATGCAATCAATTTAGCAATGAAAGTGGAAAATCAGATGAATAGTACTACAGCCTGTACTCAAGGAAATTTTTGACGACCAATTCAAGAAACTTATACTGCTCCAAAGAGTGCAACGACCTCAAGCAACAATAATAAAAACAGCAAGGATGCTACTCCATATTAGCGTGTATTATTAGAAAATTAGAAATTATTTACTTACTGCAATTTAGGTAGTTTCTGATGCAGCTCCAATATGATGATTAATAGAAATAGAAGAAAGATTCAGAAAGAATGGGGAATTAAGGGAGGGGATAGAAGAAGAATTCAATAGAAGAAGGGGAGAGATGCGCCATAAGCCACCAAAATAATTATTCATTCATCATCAACTGAAAGTTATAATGCAAAATAGGTTTAAATAGTAAAGCAACCCTAACGAGCTTGGGCCCGAGCCCATACAAGTCCAAATTTAAATAATAGTCCAAGAAAATAAATAAAGCTTAAATAAAATAAGTAAACGTCGTCCGATGTCCTCATCAACTCTCCCGGGGTAGGAGAAAAACTCGACCCTGTCGAGTTGATAGATAGTATAGGCTGCAGTCAATTTGATACTCCTAATGCTTCAAGTCAAGCCACGGGGGACGATCTATTTGAAGAACCAAATATCTGAACTCCACGATTGATAACAATGCAAATGGCAACTTGTCATCAAGAATATGATCTGACCAAGGCGGACGATCCCTCATTTTAATCAAGTACCGACATTGGACTCCAAATAACAAGTACTCCT
>NW_019266107.1:353033-363267 GCF_002742605.1 Olea europaea var. sylvestris
ATCCACTTTTTTCCCTTTTCTTCTCCTTTTGTAAGTTTTTAGTGTTTTTGGTCTCCTTTTATATTATTTTCTATTCTCTCTCTCTATTGTCTAGATTTTACAATTTTTAATTTCCACTGCATTTAATGCCATTTCTTATTACTTGTGCCAGTTTTTATGATTTATTCCACATCAACATTGTTTCTTGGCAACAGTACTACCAAGCCAGCATTTACATAGTCAACTAACTGATGTGGATGGAATGAGACACTTTTGTTAAGGCAAGTTGGGAAGTGATGCAATACCAACATGATGATTAATAGAAACAGAAGAAAGATTCAGAAAGAATGGAGAATTAAGGGAGGGGATAGAAGAAGAATTCAATAGAAGAAGGGGAGAGATGCGCCATAAGCCACCAAAATAATTATTCATTCATCATCAACTGAAAGTTATAATGCAAAATAGGTTTAAATAGTAAAGCAACCCTAACGAGCTTGGGCCCGAGCCCATACAAGTCCAAATTTAAATAATAGTCCAAGAAAATAAATAAAGCTTAAATAAAATAAGTAAACGTCGTCCGATGTCCTCATCAACTCTCCCGGGGTAGGAGAAAAACTCGACCCTGTCGAGTTGATAGATAGTATAGGCTGCAGTCAATTTGATACTCCTAATGCTTCAAGTCAAGCCACGGGGGACGATCTTTCTGACGAACCAAGTAATGAAATTTCATAATTGATAGTACTGAAAACTGTAGCTTATTCCCAAGAATATGATCTGACCAAGGGGGCCGATCTTTCCTTCTAACCAAATACTGATACTGGACTTCAAATAACCAATACTCATGCACCTCATCTTCAACATTTTCACATGATTGTACATAATGAGGAGTATAAGAAGTACGTCGATCTACCCAACAAACAAGGAAGTACTGAATTTTGCCATCATTGGTCAATACAACACGTTCATCTAAAATAACATCAATTTTATCTTTGTGTGCTGTGATAGATGGTATTAAAGTAGAAATATCAGTATAGTCAAATTGGGGGTCCACTAAGTTAGGTAGAAATGGATCATCAAAGGAAGTAATACGATATTTGTAAGTAATGAAGTCCTCAATATTTAAAGCAGAGTGGTGGCTAAAATGTGATAAAAGGACAATGACATGTGCATTTGAACCAACATGCTTTAAAATTTTTAAAGGACAAGCACTACAAGTTTGCAATATGACATAATCCCCAATATTAAATTCAAAATATCGTTTACGCGAATCAGCTTGAAGTTTATAAAATGCATTACTTGCGTCATGTTGTTTATTGATCTCAATATGCAAGTCATGAAGATGATATACAAATGTTTCAGCTGACAACAACACACTAGCATGCGGGGACATGGGAATAAGATCTAACGGTCGCCTAGAATTATAACTATGAACAACTTTAAATTGATTTAGACCTAGAGACCGATTCATAGAGTTGTTATATGCGATGTGAACAGTTGGGGGGATCGAGTCCCAATTCTCAATATTTTTCTGGACTAGAGACTATAATAAATTGTCAAGACTTCGGTTAGCAATTTCGTTTTGACCTTCAGTTTGAGGTTGGTCAGTAGTGGAGAATTTCAATTTAGTGCTAAGAACTAGCGACTGGATTCTCCAAGGGTGACTAGTGAAATCATCAAACTCTTTGAGTTGGGTAAGGGTATGACATATAACATGTGATCGAGAGTTTTCAGAAACAAGGGGTGTAGTTTCTAAAGTCTCGGGAAGGGTCGGGATTCCACTTAAGGAAGTGTCCTCACTATAATCATCAAAATCTTCAAGTTTAGGGCCATATGCTAGATTTTCTAACGACTCTTCTATTGCATTCTTTCGTTCTTCTATGACTAAGGCTCGTTTAGGACATTTGGAAGAGATGTGGCCAAAATCCTTATAGCTGATGCATAGCAAGTGAGAAGTCTTTGGAGTTTTACAAATTATACCCTTATTTTCCAAAATTGGAGAAACATTAAACGGGGGAGGTCCTAGAAGGGACTTAACAGGAGGAAGTGGAGCCACATTAGATGGGGGAGGTCCTAGAAGGGACTTAATAGGAGGAAGTGGAGCCAATGAAACCGAAAGATGATTGCCATTACGCTTTCTACATGAAGAAGAAGATCTTGGACTATCACAACCTTTACAATTATTTTTCCAAATAGGAGGAACATTAGACGGAGAAGGTTTTATGATAGACTTATGATGAGGCGACGCTAATGAGATGGGTGAACGATGATGACCACGCTTTTCATATGGAGTACTAATAATCAACTCATAATCTCGAGCTAAAGAGTAAGCGTGATCAAGAGTAGTGACACCTCAAAGGAAAAGCTCGCGCTTAAGATCATCTCTCAGACCTTGGCTAAACCTACTCAAAGTCATGCTTTCATCCTCAATTAAATGACATTTGGTTCGAAATTCCTCAAATTGCGTGATATACTCAGTCACTAATTGATTTCCTTGTTTAAGGGCATTCCATTGAGTAAGAATTTCAAAATTATCTCGTTCTTGCTTACGAATCTGATCCCTATTCCTACGATTGTGTCGAAAATATTTTTGATCACTTTGTCTACGATGATAGTCTATTATGAGACGCTTCAGAATTAGTGTCAGTTAAACGAGGGGTTCGCTTAAAATTGCTCAACTTAGCAGCTAGGTTCTTTCTCTCCTCACGAGTAGCAGTTATATCTGATTGGACAGTCGATAGACTAGTGGCAAGTTGCGCTAATTGTCTAGTGAGTGCATCAAATTGGGATGGATCCATGGTCAATGTATTGGAAATAGAGATGACAAGACGATCACTATGCAACTACATGCAATGTAATACCAGCTAAATGACGTGCTATGATGAGATCAGTGAACAATATGTGCAAGCAATGGAAAATAACTTGTACCATTTTTTTTAATTTAATTTTAAATATTGGGATTAATTAAATCCAAAACAAGCTAATACTGCTAGTACATGTAAAATGGCAAAGCAAGGGTCAACACTAGTCAAATTCTCCAATCAATTTAAGTGGGGAACAATGGAAGTCAATTCGGTCACTAGTGTCAATTCGATTAATGGTTTTGATCAAGTGAGGTTTAAGGCTAAAATTATTACAATAATAGCAGCACAAGATTTTAATTGATGCAATTTTAAAAATGAAGCAGTAGTATAAACCAATACTAAATAAAGATCAAGGACTCTCTGTTGTTTAGTTTTGATTATTTGTATGCCGCTTGTTCTGAATTGCCGGCTTATAAGCCCCAACTATGCTTCTGTTCTTCCCTTCGTGTCCAATGGTTTTAACCTCTGTTAACTGTAACTTGTGCTGGCTCTGGTGTGGACGTAAAACTGAGTGTGGTGACTGTAGCTTTTAGATTGTTGAGATGGACGAGGAAATATATGAGTATGGTAACTGTGGTGGAAGTGTATGATCTTGGGTTGGTGGTGGTGGCCTATGGCGATGAAGCGGTAGTGCTCTAGATGCCTGGGTACAATAGATAATGAAGTGGTAGCGTGATGGTGATTAAAGGCGATGGCAGCAAGAGGGTGGTTGTGAGGGAGGAATCGGGTGAAACTGTGGGGTATTTGATGTTAATGGATTGGTTATAATCGGGTTTGGTCAGATATTTGGGACTGGGACCAGATGGGAAGGGGTTTGGATCCTGTTATAGAGATGGGCTAGGTGGGGTTAGTGTTTGGAGAGTGGGCTTGGGTCATAAAGAGTAGGCTGGGTTAGTTGGGCTAAATGGGCTTGAATGCTAGGGTTTAGGATTTGTGGAACAACACCACAATTTTTTTTTTATAAGCAGCAGCAAAAAAAAAAAAAAAAACGAGAAATTTTAGAGGAATCGGGTGAAACTGTGGGGTATTTGATGTTAATGGATTGGTTATAATCGGGTTTGGTCAGATATTTGGGACTGGGACCAGATGGGAAGGGGTTTGGATCCTGTTATAGAGATGGGCTAGCTGGGGTTAGTGTTTGGAGAGTGGGCTTGGGTCGTAAAGAGTAGGCTGGGTTAGTTGGGCTAAATGGGCTTGAATGCTAGGGTTTAGGATTTGTGGAACACCACCACAATTTTTTTTTTATAAGCAGCAGCAAAAAAAAAAAAAAAAACGAGAAATTTTTTTTTTTTGGGCGTGAACAATACCCGTGAACAGTAACTTTTTTTTTTTAAATAAGAAACTGACCAAAATACTAAACTGAAATTCTGTGTGAACAGTACCTTTTTTTTTTCAACTAAGGCTGAAAATTGAAGAAGAAGAAAAAACTGCTGCATTTACCAAAAATTCTTTTAGTTCGTGTTGTTCCAACAGATTTTGGGAAGGAAATATGAATAAATTTTGGATTAAAGAAAAAAAATTACCCATGGTTCGGCTCTGATACCAAATTTGATCCAGCAGCAATAGGATGATTAATAGAAACAGAAAAAAGATTCAGAAAGAATGGAGAATTAAGGGAGGGGATAGAAGAAGAATTCAATAGAAGAAGGGGAGAGATGTGCCATAAGTCACCAAAATAATTATTCATTCATCATCAACTGAAAGTTATAATGCAAAACAGGTTTAAATAGTAAAGCAATCCTAACGAGCTTGGGCCTGAGCCCATACACGTCCAAATTTAAATAATAGTCCAAGAAAATAAATAAAGCTTAAATAAAATAAGTAAACATCGTCCGATGTCCTCATCAGTTTCCTTGTACATAATAGCTAGTTTCCATGTATACTTTGTATCCTAAAATAACTTGTAACTTCTATAAAGAAAAACCAAGACACACGAGAAATTCATTCAGCAAAAATACTGTCATGGTATCAGGGCCCTAAATTTTCTTACGCTTGCGTGTGGTTGAAGTGGCTCTCTGCTCATACTAATCGGCGACTAGGGCTCGTGTCTCAGACGTCATCTGGTAGTTTGCGCCAAGCTCTCTATTCATAGTAATCGGCAACCGACTCTCCTGTCTCAGGCATCACCTGCGGTCAGCTCTCTATTCGTCCTCGTCGTCACCTTCGGCGTGTCTTAGTTTCCTGCAGCGCATCTTGGATCTCTTCGAATTCCGGCAAGTCTGGATTTGGGTCTTGGTAGAAGCAAGCTTTCCTTGTTTCCGTCGATTGCTGCCACTTGATTCCGCCGCCTTCGGTGTCGAGCTACAGACTTGTAGGTGTCAAGTTAGGAATTTCACCTCTCCAATTCAATCCTTGGATCTGTACACTCGGTTCTTTCCAATTTGTTTGGACTGGAGTTTGGATTATATTAGTTAGGCAGTGGTATTATTGGGCTGTTGTTTTGATTAATTATTAGTTGGGCTGAATTCTTTGGATTGGGCATAATTTATTTGGTTAAAATTATTACTAGTTGGATCATACACAATTCACTCATGTCAACTGAAAAGAATGAATCTATTTGCATTTGTTTCACTGGAAAGAATTATTCTTCATGGGCATTTCATTTTCAATTATTGGTCGAAGGCAAAGGTGATTTGTGGGGACATATTGATGGAACTCTTCCACCTCCTGATCAGGAGAAGGATAAAGAAAAGTATCTTGCTTGGAAAACTAAAGATTCTCGACTTATGGCCTGAATCATTGGATCGGTTGATGAGCAGATTATCCTTAATCTCAGGTCTTACAAGTCAGCTCGTGCTATGTGGGAATTCTTAAAAAAGGTCTATACTCAAAGTAATAATGCTCGACGACTTCAATTAGAGTTTGAATTAGCAAATTTCTCTCAGGAGTCATTAAAGAATATTATTCAGGATTCTCTAATCTTTGAGCTGAGTACACAGATATTATTTATGCTTCGGCTTCACTGGATAATTTAGAGGCTGTCCAAGCAGTGCATGAAATCACCAAAAGGGATCAATTTCTTATAAAATTGCGAACTGAATTTGAATCCATCCGATCCAGCCCTATGAATCGTGAGTCTATTCCATCACTAGATGGTTGTTTCGGTGAATTACTGAGGGAGGAGCACCGTCTTATTACTCGTACTTCTTTGGAACAGCAACAGAATCAAGTAGCACCAGTTCCTGTTGCTTATGTGGCTCAAGGAACATTCAGGCCTCGAGATATGTCTAGTGTGCAATGTTATAGTTGTAAGGGGTTTGGTCACATGGCTCTTCAATGTCCTAAAAAATTTTGCAATTATTGTAAGAAGTCTGGCCATGTAATTAAGGAGTGCCCCACTCGTCCTCCACGCAAGACTTTAGCAAATTATGTTGCTGCTGCCACTTTAGCCGCTAGTTCTGCTCCACCACCTGTTCCCGTTCAAGTTCAAGTCTCTCCCAACTCTTCCCAAACTTCCATAACTCCTGAGATTATTCAGCAAATGGTTATATCTGCTTTGTCTGCTTTGGGTGTCTCAGGTAATCCAAACTCTACTTTCCCTTCTTGGTTATTAGACTCCGGTGCATCTAACCATATGACTCACGATCCTCGATTGCTTAGTAACCTTAGACCATATGGACCTTTCAATATACACACTGCCGATGGTAACACTATTCCTGTCTCAGCTGTGGGAGACATATCACCAGATTTGTCTAATGTTTTAGTCTCTCCTAATTTATCAAATAATCTTCTATCTGTTGGACAACTTGTTGATAATAATTGTACTGTCTCTTTTTCTTCTTTTGGTTGTCATGTGCATGATCAGGTGTCTGGAAGGACGATCGTGAAGGGACCTAAGGAGGGATGTCTATTTCCTATATCACCGAAGCCTGTTCCATTTTCTTCTTTTGTTTGTAATTCTGCTACTTTAGATGTTTTTGATTGGCATAAGAAATTGTGTCATCCCAATTTGCATGTGCTAAAACACTTGTTAAGCTCGGGTTTGCTTGGTAATAAAACTACTGCTTCGGTCATTTCTCTTGATTGTGCTTCATGTAGGCTTGCTAAAAGTAAAGTTTTACCATTCCCGTCTCATGGTTCTCGTGCTTTGCATATTTTCGATATTATTCATAGTGATGTATGGGGTCTTACACCTATGGTATCTCATACTCATTATAAATATTTTGTTACTTTTATTGATGATTATAGTCGATTCACTTGGATTTATTTTCTTCGTGCAAAGAGTGAGGTCTTCTCTGCCTTTCAAGCCTTTCTTGCTCTAATTGATAATCAATTCTCGTCTTCCATCAAAATCTTAATATTTGATTCAGGAGATGAATATATGTCTAGTGCTTTTCAATCATTCTTACAAACCAAAGGTATTCTTTCTCAGCGATCTTGCCCTTCTACACCTCAACAAAACGGGGTGGCAGAACGTAAGAACCGTCACCTTCTTGATGTGGTTCGAGCCCTTTTAATTGAGTCTTCAGTTCCCTCTCGTTTTTGGGGTGAAGCATTGTCTACTGCTGTGCATCTCATTAACCGATTACCTTCTCCAACTCTTAATAATGCTTCTCCATTTTATAAACTCATTGGTCGTTATCCTACATACTCTCATCTCCGTCCCTTTGGGTGTGTATGTTTTATTCATTTGCCGTCACACGAAAGGACAAAACTCACCCCTGAATTTGTCAAGTGTGCCTTTCTGGGATATGGTGGAACTAAAAAAGGGTATGTCTGTTATGATCCTACATCAAAAAGAATTCGAATTTCTCGTAATGTAATTTTTTTTTGAAAAACAGTCGTTCTTTAGTTCAGAAATTGTGGTTTCCCCTCCCGTGTTCTTTGTATTACCTGATTTTCCCTCGGAACCATCTAGGTTCAAGCCTGGCCTTGTTTACACTCGGAGGCATGCTGCACCTATTACTAGTCCAGACCTTCTATCTCTGACGACGGTCCTTCCAAGTCTCACTGATCCTCCGCCTACGACGCCAAATCCTGCACCTTATGATCTCCTGCCTCTTGTTTCTCTTCGTCATACTTCTTGTGTTTCTCGACCACCAGATAGGTATGGTTTTTGTTCTCATAGTTCTATGACTGCTACACTTAATTCGATTTCTATTCCTTCCTCCTATAGACAGGCTATGGAACATGAATGTTGGGAATAGGCTATGAAAGCAGAACTCGAGGCACTTGAGGCCAATCAGACTTGGGATATTGTGCCATGTCCACAAACAGTGAAACCCATTGGAAGTAAATGGGTATATTCTGTCAAACTTCGTTCTGATGGTTCTCTTGAGCGTTATAAGGCTTGTTTGGTTGCTTTAGGTAATCGTCAAGAGTATGGAATAGATTATGATGAGACATTTGCTCCTGTGGCCAAAATGACCACTGTTCGTCTCTTGTTATCGCTTGCCGCTTCTCAGTCATGGTCTTTACATCAAATGGATGTGAAGAACACATTTCTACATGGAGACCTCAAGGAGGACATTTATATGAAACTTTCATCTAATATGCCTCTTCCCTCAGTTGATTCTGTCTGTAAGCTAAAACATTCTTTGTATGGTCTTAAGCAGGCTCCTCATGCTTGATTTGACAAGTTTCGTCGCACTCTTTTGGATTTCTCTTTTACTCAGAGCTAGTACGATGCATCTTTGTTTTTTTATAAGAGTCCCGCTGGCATTTTTCTTTTGTTGGTATATGTGAATGATATTATTATCACTGGATCTGATCACAATATTATTCAGAAACTTTAGCAACATCTTCACTCGGTTTTTCATATGAAAGACCTTGGTTAGCTTACTTACTTTCTTGGCTTAGAGGTACATACTACATCACATGGTCTCTTATTGAATCAACATAAATATATTCAAGACTTATTGGATTAGTTGATCTCTCTGAAGCCTCCTCAATTGATACGCCGTTGGAGCTTAATGTTAACTATCGAAAGGCTGAAGGAGATATTCTTCCAGATCCTACTCTTTATCGAAGGTTGGTTGGTAGTCTCATCTATCTCACTATCACCCATCCGGACATTTCATTTGCAGTTCATACTGTAAGTAAGTTTATGGACGTCCCTCATCATCTTCATATGGTGGCTGTCCATCACATTATTCGCTATCTTATTGAAACTCCTCATCGTGGTCTCTTTTTCCCTTGAGGGTCGTCTCTTGAGCTCACAGCTTACAGTGATGCTGATTGGGCTGGTTATCCTGATTCTCGTCGTTCTACTACTGGGTGGTGTATTTTTTTTTGGTGACGCTCTTGTTTCTTGGAAATGTAAGAAACAGGACTGTGTTTCTAAGTCCTCCACTGAGGCTGAATACCGAGCTATGTCGGCTGCATACTCTGAGGTTGTGTGGTTACGTGGTCTTCTTGCCGAACTTGGTTTCTCTCAGTTACAACCTACGCCTCTTCATGGTGACAACACTAGTGCTATTCAAATTGCGGCCAATCCTGTGTATCATGAACGCATCAAACATATTGAAATCGACTGTCACTATATTCGGGATGCCTATGATTTCAAGGTCATCGCTCTTCCCCATGTTTCCACTTCTCAACTAGTCAGAGATATCTTCACCAAATTTCTAACACGCCATCGTCATAATTATCTCGTTAGCAAATTGATACTTGTGGACTCCCCAACATCAATTTGAGGGGGGGGGGGTATTAGCGTGTATTATTAGAAAATTAGAAATTATTTACTTACTGCAATTTAGGTAGTTTCCTTGTACATAATAGCTAGTTTCCATGTATACTTTGTATCCTAAAATAACTTGTAACTTCTATAAAGAAAAACCATGAACACGAGAAATTCATTCAGCAAAAATATTGTCACACCAATTCAAAATTCAACACAGAATCAAAGAGGAACTCCTGTCCCTGTTCGATCTAACACCCAAGGCAGAAATCAGACAGCCACGAGCTAATAATGACCTTTATGCACGTCCTAATCTGGGAAAGTGCTTTCGGTGCAATCAACGAGGTCATCTTTCAAATAGCTACCCAAACAGACGATCCATTAACTTTGCAAAAGAGGACAATAGTGGGGAAGAGCAAAATCTTGAAGACAATGATTATGAAGGTGGTGATGTTGCAGATGCAGATACAGGGGAAGAATCGGCGTGCATTATCCAACGCCTTTTGCTTGCTCCAAAAAAGTCTGGTACCTCTCAACGACACAAGATCTTCAGGACTCGATGCACTGTTCGTAAGAAGGTATGCAATGTGATCATTGACAGCGGTAACAGTGAGAATGTCATTTTGAAAGCAATGGTAAAGGCTCTAAATCTGAAAACTGAGATACACCCTTCGCCATACAAGATTGCGTGAATTAAAAAGGGCCCGAAAGTTCAAGTTTTACAGATTTGTAAGGTTCCTTTATCAATTGGGAAATATTATGAAGATGAAATCAT
>NW_019266107.1:366545-369758 GCF_002742605.1 Olea europaea var. sylvestris
GGAAAATAAAAACCACCTCTACCCAAGGAAAATGTTTTCCTTAAAAACAAGGAAAATTAGGCATATTTTCAAAAGTTGAAAAACGTTTTCCATGGAAAAAAATAGCAATCAAACACTCCAAGTAAGAATTTGGGTAGAAAATATCAATTTTCCATGGAAAATATAAATGTAATCAAACACACCCTTAATGATCCGTGGGATCAAGAGGATAACACAATCATTGGACTTATGATTAGTAGCACTGAGCCTCATATCGAGTCTTATGCCCTCGTATGTCTACAACTATGGAAATTTGGGAACATCTTAAACATATCAATTTTGGAACTTCCGGCTGAACACCACAAGACAACATGTTCGATATATGTAAAGCGGCCAAAAAAATGATTGAAGTGGAAGAAGCTGTAGAAATACCAAACCCTCATAACAATGCTCTGATACCATGTTAAGAAATAGGTTTCATATAAAATTGGGGAGAAGGTAATTATCTTTTCCTCCTCAGTTTCATTATATAGAAACGTTAAAAGTCTGGAAAGTTTGTAAACAAATAGAGAAACATAATAAACCATAATTATTCTCTAGCCTAATATATGGGATTCCTAACGTATTTCATTCCTTAACAAGAAAGAACAATGGTGTCATCCAATAATTGGATCTAACAACAATGAAAAATATAAATTAACAAAAGAAATACCTGTAGTCAACTGTAGGCAGAGTTTTGGTATTTGAAAATCCCAAGCGCTCTTTCAACAGAGAAATAACCTGAGAAGTTATATAAAAAAGTATCTGGATTATTAGTCAAATGAAGAGAAGCTGGCATTTAACTGAAAAATTTCAGCTTCCTACCTCACCCCGAAGAGAGAAAAAAGGACTTCTAGTTGTCAGTGTGTTAATACCAATTATGGCAAACATAAAAGAAGTTATAAACAAGCCAATCAAACGCTATACAGTTTAGGCCAGATTTTATAGAAAGGAGTATTGTATTTGTTGCTAAAAGTGTAAGGGTTAATGAAGTTTCCAAGAGACTAGGCACAATATTGATCTTTCTCACATACGCTAACATAGAAAATGAATTGCTATAACCAGAATATCCAGAACATGGCATTTTTAAAGAAGCAAAGTTTTCTAAATGCACTAACACTTGCAACGTAACATTTTTTACATCTTCAATCAACTAAATGGTGTAATGCATATATCTGTCAAAAGTTATAACATAGCAATGTGCATATCTCTTCAGGAAAATGCAGGATTCTTTAGATGCATCGTAATGGATTCATTTGACATGACACTGCCGATTTTTTCTGACCTATTTAAGGGCTTAGTCTCTTTCCTACTGGATTCTCTTCACTAACTAACTGAGTCCTCTTCTCCGTATAGTTTTTATTCCCAGTTGAAAGTAAAGTAAGGTAAAATATATACTCACCAAAATAAATTTTGGAATATTAATTGTGCAACAACAATTCGTTGAGCTTCAGTAAATTGTGCTCTCAAAATTCTTTTCAAAAGTCGCAGATTAGAGGAAAAAAATCAAAGTGCATACATTTGTTTAAAATAAATCAAGAATATCAAAATTATTGGCTAATAGGATTTGTCCAGGCCATACAGCCTGGTTTGGCTTCGGATTCTCATAGATAAACTGGATAAGGAAATATGCGCAAGTCAAAGCGCTGCTTGAAGAAGCACTTATTTGAATAAAATGTCGGCATATTAGGAAATTGAGCAAACCAAGAGGTTAGAAACATTGCAAATTTCCAAGGACCATAATTCTCAGAAGAAGCACTTAAATAGTTTACCTCATCATCATATTTTATATCCGTTATCCAGCAACCTTCTTTCAGTCTCTCAACTTCATAAACTCCTTCATTGACAAAGTTTTCAATATCTTCCTTCTTCTTTCCTACACAAGAATAAAAAGATACCAGATAAAAAAGTCTGTTACTTGACAGTCAAACCCAACTATGAAGCGCGAAAGTACCTTTTGCAAGTGAAACTTTGTCAAGCCAATTTCCATAAATGTTATCGAGCAACGCAGTCAGTGTCTCACGGTTTTCGTCAGATATATCTGTTCGCGCAAGTCGGTCCCCTGCACTCTTGTATTTACCAATCCGTTGAATTTGTGGCTCAATCCCAACTTTGTCAAGGACACCTACAAAACCATAAATGAAGCCACATCACTTCAATTGAAAGGCTTAATAATTGACGTCATCAATTTTGATTGACCCATTTAAGAAAATGGTGAGATGCTTCAGGTAGTGCTAATATCTGTAGTTTCATTTTATAGGTATTGAAATAGGCCGACAATTTACTTGCCTTCAGCATTGATTCAACCAGATAATTTAAAGACTGAAGTTTGAGACATGAGAACTCCAAATTTATGTACATTTTAGACAAAAACATAATTTTCAGTTACAAGAGTCTCATTAGAAGTCCTCATATTTGTTCTGAAGACAATAATATTTTGGAAACTGAAATCATCAATTTCAGGTATTCTTAAGGAAAATTTTGGCCTTCAGCTACATCTTCAGACTCTACTCCAATTGACCGATTCTCTATCATATGGCAAAA
This sequence comes from Olea europaea var. sylvestris, assembly GCF_002742605.1. Lineage (NCBI taxonomy): Eukaryota > Viridiplantae > Streptophyta > Magnoliopsida > Lamiales > Oleaceae > Olea > Olea europaea. The sequence continues at coordinate 369,108 of NW_019266107.1, forward strand.
TACCATGTGATATAGGTTGCTCTGACGCATAACTAGTAAGCATGTCTCTATCCTGACTAATTCGATTGAAACCTATAATTCTTTGTCATGTCAATTCATGACACTAAGTTTAAGAAGATTCACCACAGGAAAAAATTCTTGAAGGGTATCTAGAATGGAAATTAATCCGTGTAATGCTTATGGTCCGACCTCCTGTTTCCCCACGTACTTCAGTCCCCCAACAGGCCATTCCGATTCCGACCATCCACGAGCGTGGGGGGCACGCCCCTGACTACTCCCCATGCTCCCCCCCCACTGCATCCAGGTCATCCCGTCCACCCATTTTGCCGTTAGTTGCTCAGTCTGTAGAATCAGGGGAAGAAGTTTTATGCTGCTGTACGATTTGGTTGACTTTGCCAATTGTGCTTGATAATTTCTCCTTTGTATCGCCTTTAATTTATAGAATAATACATGGTTATATATGGAAATTATACAAGGGAATTAATCCCTGATTTTGTGCGCTATACGAGGTAATAAAGTAAACTAATTTGCCTAATTTCCTCTAATACCCACCCTCAAATTGATGATGGTAAGTCCACAAGCATCAATTTGCTCACTAGAAAATTATGATGGAGGCGAGTAAGAGATTTGGTGAAAATGTCTGCAATCTGC
>NW_019266107.1:378305-380917 GCF_002742605.1 Olea europaea var. sylvestris
GTAGGAAGGCACCATGGATGAGCGTTTCTTGGCTCTCAGGCAAGAGGGATCGGTAATGGAATATCGGGTTGCCTTTGAGACGTTCACAACCTTGATCGGTGAGATTTTAGACGCCATCTTGGAGGGCCATTTCATTAATGGACTGAACCTAGAAATAAGGGCTAAAATCCGAGTGTTGAAGCCCAAAGGGTTGGAACTAATCATGGAGCTGGCCTAACATATAAAGGAGAAAAATCAAGTAATGAAGGCCCGTTTTGGTGGATCTGCCCAGTAAGAAGTAAAACTAGTCCCAACCTAATTTGGCTAAATCAACCCTCCCGACATACAGTCTTCAACACCCCAAATCACATCCAATGGCCTAAAACGCCAATCGGAACCAGAAATCATGCTCCCACTAGCGTAGCCTCTTTCGATTTTAAAAAGCTTAGTGAGGCCGAATTTAGAAGGAAGCGAGAGAAGTGACTTTGCTTCCGTTGTGACAAGAAACATTCGGTTGGGCACAAATGTAAGTCTAAGGAACTACAGTTGTGCTGGTTCATGATGAGGAAATAGAGAGTTTGGACATTGAGGAAAGGAGCGAGGAATCAGTTGAAGGAGAGCGAGCCGTTACCAGTGAAGTCGTCGAGTTATCCATGAACTCGGTTGTTGGCCTCACTCCACCTCAAACCATGAAGGTAAAGGGGGTGATTTTCAGTCAAGAGGTGGTTGTTCTAATTGATTGCGGGGCTAGTCACAATTTTATCTCAATCGAGTTAGTGTAGAAACCGGGATTACCAAGAACTGATACAACTGGATATGGGGTGATTATGGGTATGGGAATGGCAGTGCAAGGTGTGGGGGTATGCAAAGGAGTGCATTTATCACTCCAAAACATTGAAGTAATTGAACATTTTCTTTAGACTTGGGGAGCTCAGATGTCATTCTAGAGATGAAGTGGCTATCATCAATAGGGCCGACTAAGGTTGACTTGAAAACTCTGATGATGAAATTCCAGGTTGGCGGTACTACCATGACTTTGCGAGGGGATCCAAGCTTAAGTAAGACGTTAGTCACCTTGAAGGCCATGATGAACGCATTCAAGGAAGGTGGGTGTGCTTCTTGAATTAGGCAGTTTGGGGGTCGAAATTGGAAGGGGACATGGTGAGCCACCGACGGAAATTATAGAGGTGTTAGTGAGTTTGGGGAGGTTTTCGAAGAGCCTAGAAGACTGCCACCGCAACGAGGCAAGGATCATGCCATTCACTTGCAACCAGAAACAGCCTCTATTAGTGTGAGGCCATAACGCTACCCACATGTTCAAAAAAATGAGATCGAGAAATTGGTCGAAGAGATGCTAGCCACTGGAATTATCAGACCAAGTACCAGTCTTTCTCAAGTCCAGTTTTATTAGTAAAGAAAAGAGATGGGGGATGACACTTCTGTGTAGATTATACATCCATAAAAAAGGTGACGATGCCGGATAACTTTCCCATTCCAATGATCGATGAATGGTTGGATGAGCTACATGGGGCAACAATCTTCTCTAAACTCGACTTAAAGGCTTGCTATCATCAAATTCGGGTCAAATCGAAGGATATCCCAAAGATGGAGTTCAGGACACACAAAGGGTATTACGAATTCTTGGTAATGCCATTTGGGCTGACAAACGCACCCACCAGAATGAAGTGTTTAAAGAACTGTTGAGGCGGTTCGTTCTTGTGTTATTTGATGATATTTTGGCATTCGGTCGAAGTTTAGAGGATCATGTGGAGCATTTGAGGAGGGTCTTGCAGTTGCTAAAACAACATCGATTGTATGCCAATCGCAACAGATGTAGCTTCGGTCAGCCAGAAGTAGAATACGTGGGGCACTGCATTTTGTACCGGGGTGTGGCCGTAGATAAGTCAAAAATTCAAGCCATGGTAGACTGGCCTAGTCCCCACTCATTGCGAGAGTTGAGGGGATTTTTGGAACTCACAAGGTATTACCCCCGTTTTGTGAAGGCTTATGGTAAATTAACTTGGATATTGACAAAAAGGTTACGCAAGAATAATTTTTTCTAGGATGAGGAAGTAGAAAAAGCGTTTAGAACACTGAAAATCGCCATGATGTCAGTTCCAGTCCTCACCTTCCCAAACTTCAACCGTCCCTTTATAGTGGAGACAGATGCTTCGGGTAATCAGCATCCTATTGCATACTATAGTTGTGCGCTCAATCCAAAGGGGAAGGCGAAGTCAACTTATGAAAGGGAATTGATGGCGATCGTGTTTGCTGTGCAAATGTGGAAACACTACTTGGTCACAAATTCTATGCGCGAACGGATAAAAAAAAGTTTGAAATTCTTATTGGAGCAACAGGAAGTGAACTCAGAGTATTAAAAATGGCTACTTAAATTAATGGGTTACCAATTTGAGGTTCGATATTGGTCGAGAAGGGACAACAAGGCTGCTGATGCCCTTTCCCACATTAGCTCTTCCACCAAGTTAATGGCAATATCGGTTCCTGCAGTAGTACAAATAGACACTCTAGCTGAAGAGGTTCGGGGGACTCAAAGCTACAAACTATTATTCAAGAACTCGAGCAAGATCCTCCCAGTAGACCAGATTTTGCTATGGTAAATGGCCAACTGTTGT